>NC_068558.1:31465984-31769015 GCF_022201045.2 Citrus sinensis | reverse complement strand
TACATGTTTAAGCGAATGGATTCACAACACAAATGAGTTGAGTGAAAATGACAAATCAATATACAAATATATTTTTTAAAATATATCATGAATCAATAAAAATAAAGTTAAAACATCATGGATAAAAATTTAGAAATATCATGAATGAAACACTGGCATTCAAAAAAAAAAAAAAGGAAAAAAAATAACACGCCAAGTAGATTAAATCTGCAGGAAAAGAAGGCCACTAATTTTACAATGCTAAATACGTGCTTTCGGTACATTATACCCTTCATCTAATAAGGTATGGTTCAATAGTCTAGTGTGAATTTGTGTTACATGCACCACGTCCCTCGAAAATTATTGCAGTGCAGGAATTGTTGAAGATATAATTTCACTGCTTTTTAGACTTTTAGCTGAATTTCCCCATGAACACCATAGTTTTCAACACATGGCTTTTGTCCTTTTAATTCTCAAATTGAGTGGGTCATGACTATCAACCATTAGTAGTAGGTTGATATTTTAATTTTTGCCCCCCAATTTTTCTTATCAGTCATCATCTCTCCATTAATTGCATTTAATTTTAAAATTATCCTTATTTATCATTTTTGTTTTAATAATTCTTATTCATATTCCTTCGGGTTATTTGTTAAACGTGTGAAGTCTAATTTTCTTTTTTTTTTAAGTAAACTTTTGTAACTTTTGTCTAATATATGAAAATTTCTCAATAGAAAGTAAATGCTATGTCCCAAAATTATCTCTATTAAATATAGTTATTTCCTAAATTGTAAAATATAATCCCTTTGTTCGTTTTGAATAAAAAATCTGATGTAATTCAAAAAGCATCTTTTGAATTATAGTATCATTACTCAAAGAAAAATAATTCCAAAATTCTTAACAAATATGTATTTTTTAGTTATTATTTTTAATAATTTAAATTTTTTTATATGTTAATAGTTTTATTTGGCCCATATTTTTCACCTCATTCTCTGATAAATTTTAGTGGAGTGAAGAACTGATAAATTTTTTATAATAGATTCTTACATGTAATTTTAGAATGGAAAAACGCTTCCCTACCACCACATGCACATATGCCTTCTTTTTATAGGCAATTATCAAATTAATCCTTACTAAATTTTTTGTTGGCTAATGATATCTCCAAATCCACTCCATTTTTAAAAAATAATTACAAAAAAGTACACATTATTTTTTTTAAAATTAAATAAAAAAGAACTTTGGAGAACAAATTAACAAATCTATCTTAATTTACTTTTTGTGACTTAAATATTTTTTATTACATTTGATCATAAAGATTGCTTTGACATAAGTTTAAATTGATTATTTTATCCTTATAAGGTAAAACTAATTCTTTAACTTCAATATTTTCTAATTTTATACCAAATTCATTATTTCTAATACTACTTTATTAGTATGATTATAAAACATTAATTAAACAAACATAATGTCTTTATGGCACAATACTCATGTAAATTATTAGCTTGTCAAATTTATATCATTTATTTGTAAGGTAGTGAAAATAATAATTAGATTTCATTTAAAATATTAGTTCACATAATTAAATACATAAATTATTAGATACAATAACTCATGTTTGTTAGGCAATTTTTTCGTTTTATATCATAATAATAAAATAGAAAAATAAAATTTATATCAGAGTTCATGATCAAATAGAGTAAAAGAAATCTAAGAAGTAAGATAATAGAATGATTTAATTGATTAACTATACACAATTTTTATTAATTTGTATTTTTTAAAAATATTGTGAATTCATTATAATTATTTTATAAAAGTGGTGTGAATTTACAAAAATAATGGGGTGGAAATATCCCTACCCTTTTTTTTTTATTTCCTTTGAAGTTAAAGATTCAACACTTAGTGAAGACACCACGTACGTGTTGCCCACAAAGATTCCAGAAAGGACGTTTGCGGCCACTGAATTTTTGAAATTTTTTTTACTATGTTTTTAATGAATAAAATGTATGACAAATGATATTTTATTTTAATTGTGTTATATAACATGCGAATTTTCTCGTCTGTATTCAGTCAATTGTTCATTTTCCTAAAACACTAGAGTCAAAACTAAAAAACACTATGACGTGTGTTGATGCTTAAATCTGCTCGCCTTTTGACCGACCAGATTCTTTCACCAACGTTTGTGTTATCAACTGTTGCTCGAACCATTGGGGTTGGAATCGCCCTCCTTTCTCTTACTAGACCTGCGTTCACCAAAAACGGATCAAAGACGCCGGTGGTTTTGCCGGCGTAAACCCTCCGATGCCTAAGTTAGCACAAAGTGTTTACGGGAAAACAGTGCAATTTGGATTCAAGAATGATTTTTAATTTATTCAAAGTTTGTAAGAAAAAGGTCTGATTGCAATTTGGCAACGTTTTCCCTCTCTCAATCTTCTTTTTTTCTTCTTCATCGATTTCTCTCTCTTTTATAGCCGCCCCTTTGTCCCACGTTTTCCGTTTACCCTTTATCCCTCCTTTTTCGGGTGGTGGCAGCCCCTCATGGGGCTCTAACTGTTACATTGTGGGCAAACGTGGGATCTCGCGTGTCCTTCAATCGGTTCTGGGAAAAGCGCAACTACCGCGATTTTGTGGGATCGTGTTCCCGCTTTCCTGGGGCATGAGCGCCGGCTCGGTATATGCTTCTGGTCGGTATTCGTCTCTGGTCGGTTCATGTTTGCCCCCGTGTTCTGCTCGTACTACTTGGCTGAGGTGATCCACGCCGGGGTGGATAGTAGCATGGCCGACCTGGTGCTTTTATTTACTTAACACCAGTCCCCCAGTTTCTGGTCTTGCGAGTGAAATGAGTCAAGAGTAGAAACTGATAGCCAAATCTGACCAACACGGGGAGCTTCACATCTGATTTCCTGTTTACTGGGACGGACCTGAGGTACCATTCTTATTCTGGGGAGATCCCGACCTGAGCATGGGCTTGAATGAGCGTGTCCATTGCCTATCTGGGCTTGCATCTAGCTTGGCCTCTTGTAACGGTTAGTGACGTGGCCTTTCCAGACTCTTCACATTTGAAATTTGAAACGACGGGCTATCTGTCCTCGATATTCGGTGAGTGAGCTGGCATCCCCATCACTTAAATGCTTTCATTTTCCTTTTCGTTTCAAATCCCTAGACTTAAATCATTGTCGCTTTGTTCTATTCGCTTCTCTGTTGTGAGACAACTCCTACGAACTTCGTTCATACTCTCCGCGTCTGGGACTTCCGTTTGCGGGGTCTTCCCTCCATCACAACGACATTATCAGTGCCAGACTATTCCAGGTATAGCCTTTAACTTCTTCTTTGGTTGTTGTTGATTGGGTTCTGTGTTGCCCCTTTTTGTATTCGTATACTTGGATTTGTTTTGGTTTCCTTTTGGGGCTCCGATATGTCAAATCGGAAAAGGAAATTGATTGCCGATGAGAGTGACGAAGAAACGGGGGATTCAGACCTTAACTTGTCGATACCCACTGATTTTTTACGTCCCTCTAGTAGTGTAGGGCCCTCCCATGGTAGGGATACCCTTGAGTACCCACGCCCCTTGGCTGTTTCTCCCTCCCCCGAACTAGAGCTTGTAGGGAATAGAGGTGAACCCGCGTCGGGCTCTGGTGAGAACCACAGCTTTGGTGGGGTTGGGGTCCCTGAGGGAGTTGGTGATGGTTCGGGGAGCAGCTCTGGACCGAGCGGACCTGCTAAGAAAAGGAATCTCGGCCATAGGGTGGAGGCGGATTCCTACCCTATTGATTTCATAGATTGTGCCACCACCCCTACTGATCTATTTAAGCTTAGGAACCTCTACAACATTCCCAATGAGGTTCTCCTGGTAGTTCCTGGAAAAGGTGACGTCCCTAGTCGGCCTCCGAAAGGGTATGTGACGATGCACCTGGAAAGTTTCAAATTGGGAGCTCGGCTGCCCCTTCAAAGTTATTTTGTGAAGATACTGGGCGGTATGCACCTGGCCCCAGGTCAGCTACACCCAAACAAGTGGAGGGTTCTCTCGGCAATGTTTGTGTTGTGGGAGAGATGCGGGTTGGGGGAGCCTTCCCTTGTTGAAGTGAAACACCTGTACCAGCTGCGGAGTAGCCTGAGGGAAGCGGGCTGGTACTACTTTATGTCCAGTTCTGTAAAGAGGAAACCGATCACTGGGTTTCCTTCTTCATGTAAAAATTGGAAGAATAAATTCTTGTTTGCTGGAGGAAACTGGTGTCCAGCAGTTCGGTCGCTTGGTGGGGATATTTACCTTCCAACACATTTTGTCACCCCAGGTCGTTCATTTTTGCCTATGTTCTTAGTCAAATTGTCACTTATTGGGTTCTTTAACCTTTTTTGCTATTTCAGAGTCGTGGGATTTGATTGAAGGGCTTGAAGACCGACCTTTGCTTCAGGTGGAAACTGCTCTGGTGAACGCGTCTACCTGCCAAGACCTCTTGTCACCAACAAACCTGGTCAGTTCGGGTCTAGTGGACATAACTGCTGGAATGGATAACAAGATCCTCAACGCGATGAGCAGAAAGCATGGTCGGGCTCCAAGCAGCTCCAGCAACCCTCCCCCTCCTCCAAAGAAAACCAGTGTCGGTCATTCTAAGGCGCCTGTTCCTGCTCTGCTCCCTCCTCCACCTCGTAGGAGTGGTGGGGAGAAAGCTTCCGATAAGAGTCCTGAGGTCAGCATCCAATCTGGGGACCGATCCTCTCCTCTTCCATCCCGAGATCAAGGTGACTACCTGAGTCCGTATCAAAAGGATTACAGAAAATCAGTGGGGCCCAAGATGGTGATGGACATCGAGAGCATGGACCTCTCCGAGCTGGCTGGTTCTGTTCAAAGGGTCTCCTTTAGGCTGGCCACCTTGGTTTCGTGTTACAAGAATGGGTCCACGCGCCTTGAGAGGAGGCTTCAAGCGGACAACCAGGAGTTGAAGAAGAAGGCCGAATCTGCTGATCGCTCGAAGGAGAAGTTGGCGGAGTTGAACAAGCAGATCACAGACTTGAAGGAGAAAGTTGCTGTTGCTGAATCCACCACTTCTAAACTTGAGGGTTAGTTGGGTGACCTGAAATCTGATCTTCAGGCTACTCAAAGTGAGAGAGATACTTTAAGGACCGCCCTTGAGGGAGAAATCAAGTTTCTGAGCGAGCAGCTGGCTGAGGAGAAAGGCAAATCCGCTGATGTTGACGATCGGCTGGATGCCGAGTATGATTCTGGGGTTGCTTTCTCCTATAAGTGCATCATGTCTGTGCTTAAGGAAGAATATCCCGAGCTGGACATGAGCAAGCTGGAGGCTGGAGTGGAGAGATATATGGCTGAGGCTGGCCAGGGAGATAAGGGGCAGGGTGAGCAGGATCAGGTGGAGGCTCCTTTGGATAGGGTGCAAGAGGGGGAAGCTGGGGGACGAGCTTTCGAAGTGGGTCAAGGGTCCGTGCCTCCTCCTCCCGGTATTGCTGATCTCCCACCTCCTGAGATTGTTGATCCTTTACCTCCCAAGACTGCTGATCCTTCAGCTGCTGGAACCGCTGACTCTCCTAATCTTTAAGTCTATTTTTGTATAAACTCTAAGTTTGCATTTGTTTTGTAAATAATTGAACACTCATAAATTTTTAGATGTTCTCTATTGGCTTTCTTGTCTGGTTTTTGCTCATAGATTGTTTCTGCAAAATGATTGGACAACTTATCTGATTTTACTTGCCTTAGTGAACCGAGCAGGAGTAGGCATTTACTTGCCTTAGTAAAATTTTTGTAGAATTAGCTGCTGGTCTTTCGATGACCGAACAGAAGTAGACATTTACTTGCCTTGGTAATATTCTCGTAAAATTAGCTACTGGTCTCTCGTTGTCCGAGCAGAAACATGCACTTACTTGCCTTTGTAAAATTCTCATAAAATTAGCTGCTGGTGTTTCGCTGACCGAGCAGAAACAAGTACTTACTTGCCTTTGTAAAATTCTCATAAAATTAGCTGCTGGTGTTTCGCTGACCGAGCAGAAACAGGCACTTACTTGCCTTTGTAAAATTCTCGTAAAATTAGCTGCTGGTCTTTCGTTGACTGAGCAGAAGTAGGCACTTACTTGCTTAGTAAAATTCTCGTAAAATTAGCTGTTGGTGTTTCGCTGACCGAGCAGAAATAGACACTTACTTGCCTTGGTAATAATCTCGTAAAATTAGCTGCTGGTCTCTCGTTGTCCGAGCAGAAACAGGCACTTACTTGCCTTTGTAAAATTCTCGTAAAATTAGCTGCTGGTGTTTCGCTGACCGAGCAGAAGTAGGCACTTACTTGCCTTAGTAAAATTCTCGTAAAATTAGCTGCTGGTGTTTCGCTGACCGAGCAGAAACAGACACTTACTTGCCTTGGTAATATTCTCGTAAAATTAGCTGCTAGTCTCTCGTTGTCCGAACAGAAACAGGCACTTACTTGCCTTTGTAAAATTCTCATAAAATTAGCTGCTGGTGTTTCGCTGACCGAGCAGAAACAGGCACTTACTTGCCTTTATAAAATTCTCGTAAAATTAGCTGCTGGTGTTTCGCTGACCGAGCAGAAGTAGGCACTTACTTGCCTTAGTAAAATTCTCGTAAAATTAGCTGCTGGTGTTTCGCTGACCGAGCAGAAACAGACACTTACTTGCCTTGGTAATATTCTCGTAAAATTAGCTGCTGGTGTTTTGCTGACCGAGCAGAAACAGACACTTACTTGCCTTGGTAATATTCTCGTAAAATTAGCTGCTGGTCTCTCGTTGTCCGAACAGAAACAGGCACTTACTTGCCCTTGTAAAATTCTCATAAAATTAGCTGCTGGTGTTTCGCTGACCGAGCAGAAACAGGCACTTACTTGCCTTTGTAAAATTCTCGTAAAATTAGCTGCTGGTGTTTCACTGACCGAGCAGAAGTAGGCACTTACTTGCCTTAGTAAAATTCTCGTAAATTAGCTGCTGGTCTTTCGTTGACCGAGCAGAAGTAGGTACTTACTTGCCTTAGTAAAATTCTCGTAAAATTAGCTACTGGTGTTTCGCTGACCGAGCAGAAACAGGCACTTACTTGCCTTTGTAAAATTCTCGTAAAATTAGTTGCTGGTCTTTCGTTGACCGAGCAGAAGTAGGCACTTACTTGCCTTAGTAAAATTTTCATAAAATTAGCTGCTGGTCTTTTCGTTGACTGAGCAGAAGCAGACACTTACTTGCCTTAGCAAACTTTCGTAAAATTAGGTGCTGGTCTTTCGTTGACCGAGCAGAAGCTGGCACTTACTTGCCTTAGTAAAATTCTCATAAAATTAGCTGCTGGTCTTTCGTTGACCGAGCAGAAACAGGCACTTACTTGCCTTAGTAAAATTTTCGTCGGGCTTGCTAACAGGGGGATTTCATACTGAATTCATCTTTATTTGAAATTTGAATGTATTACAAAAAATACAGAATATATGCATGTTGTAACAAGCCATCATGCAGTTAACAAAAATAACCTATCAAAATGAGGATTTAGTAGAGACTTTGCTTACTGGAAATACTTCTTCAAGTGCTCGGCGTTCCACGACGTCTTCACGTCTCGTCCATCTTGGTACGCTAACTTATAAGCTCCTGGTCCCGTGGCTCGTATCACCCTGTATGGGCCTTCCCATTTCGGCCCAAGAGCGCCATGGTTAGGATCCCTGGTGTTTTGGTTCACCTTCCTAAGTACCCAATCTCCTGCTCGGAATTGCCTTACACGTACGTTCTTGTTGTAATAACGCATGACCCTTTGCTGGCACTGGGCCACTTTCTGCGAGGCCCCTTCCCTTTTCTCCTTTAGCAGGTCCAGGCTTAAGCAGATCTGCTCGTTGTTTTGCTCCTCAGTGAAATATTCCGTTCGATGTGTCCCCACTCCAATTTCTGCTGGGACTACCGCCTCATGACCAAAAGCTAAAGCGAACGGAGTTTCCCCTGTGGCGGTTTTGCGAGTTGTCCGGTAGGCCCATAATACTCCTAGTAGTTCATCAACCCAAGCTCCCTTCTTCTCTCCCAATCTAGTTTTCAGGAGCTTCTTTATCACTTTGTTGGCTACTTCCACTTGTCCGTTTGCCTGGGGGTGTGCAGGGGTGCAGAACTTCAGGTCCACCCCCAAATTTCAGCAAAACTCCCTAAAGTTGCTGTTGTCAAATTGCCTCCCATTGTCTATAATGATGGCATAGGAGATCCCGTATCTGTAGATGATATTCTTCCAAATAAAATCCGTTGTCTTTCTCTCCGTGATTTGGCTGAGGACTCCCACTTCCACCCACTTGGTGAAGTAGTCTATTGCCACAATTGCATGTGTCGCCGCTCCTCGGCCCTTAGGTAACGGACCAATCAAGTCGATTCCCCATTGAGCGAAAGGCCACGGGGATGCCATGGTGGTCAGCTTTTCTGGGGGTTGTGCAGGAATCTCAGAGAAGCTTTGGCAGGTTTTACAGTTCTTTGCCATCCTTTTCGCATCCTAGTGCATGGTCGGCCAGAAGTATCCTTGCCGGAGTGCCTTGAGGCTAAAGTTCTTGCTCTCGAGTGATTGCCGCATATTCCTTCATGAATCTCCCTCAGTACATAATCTGCTTCCTCCTCATCCAAACATCTCAAAAGGGGCAAGGTGAACCCTCGGCGGTACAGCACTCCATCTAGTAGCGTGTACTTCGCTGCTCGGCATTTTAATTTTCTTGCTTGCCTTTCGTCCTCCGGTAAAACTCCATCGCGGACATATGCGCGAATCGGTTCCATCCAAGATTCTCTAGTGCTTACTCTCATCACTTTTACTTCCTCCCCTATACTTGGCAAGGTCCTTACCTCTAGTGGGACCGACTTAGGTAATTTCGGATCTGCAGTTGCAGCCATTCCAGCCAACATATCAGCTCGGTAATTTTCATTCCGGGATATCTGCTTCACCTCTACTTCATTGAAGAGTTCAACCATTTGCTTCGCCTTCTTCAAATAAAGCCCCAATTTCTCTTCCCTTACTTGGAATTGATTGCTGAGCTGGTTACATACTAGCCGGGAATCTACTCGAATTTCTACTCTTTCTGCCCGTAGTGCATGTGCAAGACCGAGCCCAGTAATGAAGGCCTCTTATTCAGCTTGGTTGTTCGTAAGCTGGAACTCGAACTTTACAGCATAGGATACCTCGACACCTTCTGGGCTTCGTATTATAACTCCTGCCTCGGATCCATGTTCACCACGTGAACCATCAACCATTACCAGCCATACCCCCTTTTTATCCTCCTGCTCTGCTGGTTGTTCTTCTTGGACCTCTTCCCCTGGTTCAACACAGTAAACCATAAAATCAGCCAGGGCTTGGGCCTTGATCGCTCCTCGGGGCCTGTAGGATAGGTCGAATTCGCTCAGTTCCACGGACCACTTCACTAACCGCCTTGATGCATCTGGTTTTTGGAGCATTTGTTGAAGAGGCTGGTCAGTCATCACAATTATCGGGTGGGCCTGAAAATATGGTCGCAGTTTCTGTGCTGCTGTTATTAAAGCCAGTGCCCATTTCTCTATCAATAGGTACGTAGTTTCTGCGTCTACCAGGGCTTTACTAGTGTAATACATGGGGTGTTGCTTCCCTTCTTCTTCTCGGACTAACACTGAGCTGGTAGCCCATTTTGAGATTGCCAAGTACAAAAACAGCTGGTCACCTTCCCTTGGAGTTGATAGTAACGGGGCATGGGCCAGATACTCCTTCAGCTGCCCAAACGCCTCATCACATTCTGATGTCCACTCCATCTTCCTCCCTTTCTTTATGGTTTGGAAGAAAGGGTGGCATTTATCCGTGGCCCGCGAGATGAATTGGTTCAATGCTGCCACTTTCCCTGTAAGGCTCTGCACCTCCTTAACTGTTCGGGGGGATCTCATTTCTGTTACTGCTTGTATTTTCTCCTTGTTGGCCTCGATCCCTCGGTGGCTCACTAGGAATCCCAAAAATTTGCCCGAGCTAACCCCAAATGCACATTTCTCCGGGTTTAGCTTCATTTCATACTTCCTCAGTAATTCAAAGGTTTCTTCCAAGTGTTTCACGTGATCCCTCGGTTCTCTGGACTTTGTGATCATATCGTCCACATATACTTCTATAGTATGACCGATCAAGGGCTTGAAGATCTTGTTCACCAACCTTTGATAGGTAGCTCCTGCATTTTTCAGGCCAAAAGGCATCACCCTATAGCAAAACAAACCCATGTTAGTTATAAAGGTGGTGTTTTCCTCATCCTGCTCGTCCATGGGTATCTGGTTGTATCCTGAAAAGGGATCCATGAAGCTGAGCAGACTGTGACCTGCTGTTGAGTCCACCAATTGATCTATCTTTGGTAGGGGAAAACTGTCCTTCGGGCATGCCTTATTAAGATCTGTGAAATCCACACACATTCTCTATTTCCCGTTGGCCTTCTTTACCAGTACTACATTGGAAATCTACTCCGGGTACCTGGCCTCCCTTATAAACCCTGCTTTCAACAGCTTCTCCACCTCGGCGTTTATGGCCTCGTACCTTTCCTGGTTAAAGCATCTCCTCTTCTGTCTCACCGGCCTCGGCCCCTTCTTGATTGCCAACTTGTGGCAAGCTACCCCGCGATCAATTCCTGGCATATCCTCGTGAGACCAGGCGAATATATCTGCATGAGACTGTACGCAATTTACCAGCTCGCCTTTTACTGCCCCAACCAATCCTGATCCGATCTTCACCACTCTGCTCGGGTTTCTTTTGCTTACCGCAACTTCTTTCAGTTTCTCAACAGGCTCTTGGCGGCCCTTTTTAGACTCTCCTCGATTATCTAGAGAAGTAACCTGCAGTGTCTCCTTGGCCGCTGTAGCATAACAACTCCTTGCCATCCTCTGGTCGCCTTTACTACGCCAACCACTCCGTTTACTCTGTATTTTAGTGCCAAATAATGCGTAGATACAACGCATTGGCTTATCCTCATGAAGGATCTCCCCAGTATCATCTGGTAAGGGCTTATTTCCTCTACTACGACAAAATCCAGCATCATCGTTCTTTCAAACGGCTTTGTCCCCACAGTAATTGGGAGTTCGATGATCCCCATGGGAGTTAGCCGTCCCCCTCCAAATCCCTTTAAGGATGTATTTATCCGTTCCAATTTTAAGTCTGCAATTCCCATATCATCTAGGGTCGACTTAAACAAGATGTCAACTGAGCTGCCCGTGTCTACCAGTATTCATCGCAATTATGTACCAGCCACTATTGCCTTAATCACCAGTGCATCCTCATGAGGATATAAGATACCCTCTTCATCGTCATCTGTCCATATAATGGGAACTTGCCACAATTTTACCTTCTTAGCTGCTGGCAAATTGAAAAGCACTTCTTTGCTAGTCATGGCGTATCTCCCGTAGTTCTTCCGTGCTCTGTTCGAATCCCCGGCCAATGTTGGCCCTCCTGCTATTACACGGATGGTCAGCTGTTCACGTTCCAGACCTCTCAACTCCTTCATCCCGCGTGTACTGTGATTCAATAACAGGGGACACTCCATCTACATACTCATCCAAGTATCGGTTCCTCACTAAATCCTCCACCTGAATCTTCAGGTCACGACATTGGCTGATAGTGTGACCATGAGTGTCGTGGAATTTGCAGAATCTGCTCTTATCCCATCGGTGAGCTGGTTTGGTTATAGGGGCTGGAGGGTACAGCAGGCCTCGTCCTTCGATCCTCTCATACAATTCCTCCATGGAGATCTTCAATGGAGTGTACTGTCTATATGCCAAGCTCTGGGCTATCAGCTGAACTGCTTGGCTATCCTGAATGCCATCTCGGGCTGGTATTGTCGCAAGCTGATCTGGTCGTCCAGCCCTGGAACCATTTGCATGTAACGCTCTGGGAGTGTTGTGATAAGGGTGGGCAGCCATCTGCCTGAATTCTCGTTGCCGCTCCGGGAACGAGGTGTGCAGAGGTTGGGCTCGGCTGTGTTGAAACTGTTGTGGTCTCTGAGCTACGGGGTAAGGGCGAGATTGAGCTGATATTCCGCCCATAACTGAGGATTCCCCAGCTCGCTTTCCCGATCCGCTCCCGTTTGGGGCTCTCCGTTCTTTTCGCCTCAGCTCTTCCAGCTGCTCACTCTTTATCCTTGCCGATTTCTATATCTCGCCTCGCCTGTTCGTACCCCGCCGAATAATTCTGCACTAGGGGGCTTCTTAAGTTATACCACAATCGGCCGATTTTTACACCTTCTTTTAATCCTCTCAACGCTTGTGGGTGATTAAAAGCTCCCAAATCTAACACGGCCCGGTGATATCGCTTTACAAAATCTCGGAGGGACTCATGCTCCTCCTATTTCATCCCCATCGGTTCCATCATGTCGTCCTCTGGGCTACTGCTCCTCGGAACTGTTCGGCCAACTCTTGGCACATCTGCTCGTACCCTTTTATACCTCCTCGGGGCAGCTTGCGGTACCATTCTCGGGCTCGCCCCTCGAGTGACAATGGGAACACTCTGCACCTCTGAGCTGGTGTCAACCCCTGCACCCCTGTCATGTCATTGAAACGCTCAATATGCACCAGCGGGTCACTTCAACCGGAGTATTTGAGGTCGGGGAAGCAGAAATCTCTTGGGATTACTATACCCATGATCTCGGTTGATAACGGAGATTCTTCATCCAGCATTATCCTCCAGCTCGGGGGCTTTCTCTTGCCCTGTATCTCCTCCATCACCTGCGCCAGTCTGCGCACCTCCCCCTCCAATTCTACTACACGGTCAGGATCACGTGTAGCTATCTGGTCTCGTTCTCCTTCATCAACACTGCCCCCTCGCCCATTGACTTCCAGTACCCGTCCGGGGAGAGGTTGGTCCCTCCCTTCATCTATTCGTTCTCCTGAAACCCGACCAGTGCTTTTGTGGGGATGCACCCCGTTAGGTTGGTCTTTCGGTGGAGGGATTTCCTCGACTCTACGCCTCCGGAGGCTGGGTTCTGCTCCAACATCATCTCTTCCCACGGGGGTTTCACAATCCCTTCTCCGCTTATCCCTCAGCTCGTGCAGTATGGTCGCGAGAGTCTTCATTTGTTTCTCCATCCGCTCTAATCCATCTTGCATCATCCTCTCCTGGGCTTCATTTGCAATTTCCAGAAGAGTGATTGTCTCCCCAGCTTCGTTATCCTCCCTCAAAGCGTCCTTCCTTGGCACATCCATGTCTAATCGTTCGCTGTTTCTCCGGTAACTACTAATTCGGTGGTAGCTTTTTATCCAGCTCCCCACAGACGGCGCCAAAATGTTGATGCTTAAATCTGCTCGCCTTTTGACCGACCAGATTCTTTCACCAATGTTTGTGTTATCAATTGTTGCTCGAACCATTGGGGTTGGAATCGCCCTCCTTTCTCTTACTAGACCTGCGTTCACCAAAAATGGATCAAAGACGTCGGTGGTTTTGCCGGCGTAAACCCTCCGATGCCTAAGTTAGCACAAAGTGTTTATGAGAAAACAGTGCAATTTGGATTCAAGAATGATTTTTAATTTATTTGAAGTTTGTAAGAAAAAGGCCTGATTGCAATTTGGCAGCGTTTTCCCTCTCTCAATCTTCTTTTTTTTTTCTTCATCGATTTCTCCCTCTTTTATAACCGCCCCTTTGTCCCACGTTTTCCGTTTACCCTTTATCCCTCCTTTTTCGGGTGGTGGCAGGCCCTCATGGGGCTCTAACTGTTACATTGTGGGCAAACGTGGGATCTCGCATGTCCTTCAATCGGTTCTGGGAAAAGCACAACTACAGCGATTCTGTGGGATCATGTTCCCGCTTTCCTGGGGGATGAGTACCGGCTCGGTATATGCTTCTGGTCGGTATTCGTCTCTGGTCGGTTCATGTTTGCCCCCGTGTTCTGCTCGTACTACTTGGCTGAGGTGATCCACGCCGACGTGAATAAAATGTATGAAAAATGATATTTTATTTTAATTGTGTTATATAACATGCGAATTTTCTCGTCTGTATTCAGTCCATTGTTCATTTTCCTAAAACACTAGAGTCAAAACTAAAAAACACTATGACGTGTATATATTGGTGCTGCTGGTAAAGACTGAGGAGCAATTTACTGTCTATGCAAATAATGAATCTGTGGATGAAACGCTAGTAGGCATTAATATTCTGCACTTATGTGCCATTTAAATTTCTTACAGAAATGGCCACTCATAATTCATGAATTGACATCAAAACTACAGATCATACGAGAAGCCGCCACTGATGAAGGGGCACTTGATGCATTTGTTTTGATCGTGACAGGCCCATCAGGGCTGAACCCAGTGCAATTGATGCCATCAATCTCTATACCTGTACTAGTTTTATGGGGTAATGAGGATCCATTCACACCCGTCGATGGACCTGTTGGTAAATACTTCTCATCTCTGCCTTCTCAACTCTCAAATGTGAAGTTAATTATATTGGAAGAAGTAGGACGTTGTCCAGATGACGACAGACCTGACTTGGTCCACGAAAAGCTACTTCCTTAATTGGTTGGCTGAAACATCTCATTGCTGAGGAATTTACTTTCTTATCAACAAGTTTTGATAAGAATTATATATCATTCCTATTGTAAAATGACAAACAATTCTAGTATTTACATTGTATATATCAATTCTTATTCAACTGCTTGAATATCTTTTGGCACCGAAAGGAATGTAGGAGATACTAATCCCTGACATGTTGCAGAAGCTCCAAATTGATTCAAGAAATGTACCAAATTATTCAATAAAAAGTCTAACTTGCTTCAAAAAGTCAAATTCAGCACAATCTATATTGCTCATGTTAATGATATGTGAATGAAAGGATTCAATTTTTTACATGAAAAAGATACAGCAATCTAAGGAATAGAGAAAGGTGATTTAGTAATTTATATTGCTTATGTTAATAGGAATCAATTTTTCAACTGGAAAAAATAAAATAATCTAAATAAAAATATAAGTTCACGGGCATCTTTAATCCTTTCCTTGCCGGTCAGTTTTTTAACGGTAAATTCTAGCCATATGACGATACCATGTCAACTATGGAATCAAATGCACTATTCCGATTATGGAATTGGTATATATAGATACTTGAAAAAGTGCATACACGTTTAAGCAAATGGATTCACAACACAAATGACTTGAGTCAAAATGATACCTATCTTCTTCTTCTTCTTCTTTTTAAATCGGTATACAAATATATTTTTTAAAATATATAAGATTGTTCCCTCTTTATGGCTTTTGCTTTCACATGATAAAACTTTCCCATATACAACAATTTAGATTTAAGAAAGTAGAAAATTTTCAAATGTGATTATGTTATGTACATGAGAGTTGATATAGTGCGCTAACGGGGTAAGTGACATGTTTCCATTGATAGAGATATGGGCCCACAACATATCTCTGCCAATAAGAACTTGCTGCGCGTCCTGAAATATCTCACACCGCTAACAAGTGAGTTTTTTTATTGACTTATAAATCACGTGCTCTATGTGTTTTGGGTTATATAGCTCAATAATAAAATCGTCATAGGTTGCGTGCGCAAAGCAGGAAAGAAGGCCAATAATTTTAATTTTACAATATACATCATGTGCCTTTCATACTTTATACTCTTCATCTAACAAGGTAAAGTTCAATACTCTAGTGTGAATTTGTGTTACATGCATTAGATCCCTCGAAAGTTATTACATGAATGTTTTGCTCCAAGAACTGATTTTGACATTTTCTCCTATTATTAAAAGTGATTAGAAAAAGGAAAGAGATAAAAACACATTCATGAAAATCTCAGTCTTCTTCGTTATAGTTGAAACATGTGCTTGGATCTTCTATTGAGTTCGTAGAATCTAGGAAGCAAAATAAATGGATCCCACATTTTTTCACCCCACAGCACTCACACTCCAAAGATGGAAAAACATTAAATTGGACTGCCTCAGGAATGCAATTGCATTTCCAAAAACCATTAAAATCCTCTTCACATAACAGATAGTGACCCAAATGTAAGTGATCTAATTCTATATAATTAGCTCTACTCTCAAATAACTGTGTGTCATGTGGACCACAATCTTTGGTGGTTTTCACTTTGAGCTCAAAAGAAAATGAAAACCATCTGCCACAATCTACATGACGGTTTGAAAATGCTAAAATAGCACTAAATGCGATGCCCTGCACTCTGCTATAATGGAAGAAATCGGATGGCATCTCCAAGGTTATAAAAGATCCCACACTTTGAAACTTAAACCACTTTGGAATTTCATTGCCAGCTAGTACGACATGAATTTTTTCCAAGGGAAAATCTCTCTGTACCAAAAAATCATAATTTTAAACCCAAAAAAAAAACTGATTGTAGAAATTGTAAGTAGAAAGAGTTAAAGACACACATTTACCCATATTTCTTGCCAACGTACAGCTAGCGTATGGCCCGTATGCTGAATTCTCAGGGTATCTTTAACAATTCCTGCAGTAGAATTACCTTCCAATCTAAAATTGTTGCTCCGGTAAAAAAAAAAAAAAACTGCTTATAAGATTCATAACTTAGAGAACAAACCTGAAAATGGTTGCAGTGCCAGGGGACCTCGTGCACGGAATGGAGGCTTTGGTGAGGATTGAAGGCTCTCACTATAACTTAAGAGAAGGTATCGCAACATGAGAAGCTGGGAAATGCTTTTTGGTATTCTCTCAATATTGGTTTTTGCTAGATTCAATATTATTGGCGAGGAAAATTGGGCAAGACATTCGGGCAATCTTTGAAGATTTGAGCAACCACTGAGATTAAGAACTCCAAGAGATTTCAACATCCATAGGCTTCTTGGGAGACTCTTCAGCCTTTTACAATCTAAAAGGTCCAAGTACCCGAGCCTATGTAAACGCTCAATTGATGAGGGCAGTTCTTCAATTGCAGTCTCCCTTAAAAATAACCAGCTTATATTACCTGATGAGATCTCTGGAAGCCTTTTCAGTTTTGAGCAGCCCGAAAGATTAAGTTTGGTAAGAAATTCCAAGTTAAATATTCTAGATGGAAGACGTTTTAGGCTTTTGCTACCTCTTAGATTCAAGAGAACTAGCTTGTTCAGACGTGGCATCAACATGGGGTTTGGAGTTTTGGCAATTAGCTTATTGCAGGCAGCAGGGATTATCTGGTTTAACTTCCTATAATGCTGCTCGGTCAAAAAAGAGGCCAAGACAAAATCGTTACCACGTATAATAATTTAATGTTGTTATTAAAAGATTGCACATATATAATAAGATACGCATACCTTCACACAATCCCAAAGTTGTTCAATGTCACTATCAGGCACTTCAAGTAACATAAGCTTCTCTGCACTAAGGTTTGAAGGCAATGACTTCAACGGATATCCATACCAGTGTAGATATTTCACTTCACCAAATCCTGGATCTTGCAAATAAGATATCTTACATTTGTTCTCTCCATTGAATGACGAACTATAGAACTTTAAAAATCTCAATTTAGGCATCTTTGTGAAAGTACTAGGATTTAGATGAATCTCTTTTACTTTTGACATATCCAAACAGATGCCCTCAATTTTTTTTGTCCCCTAAAAATAAATAAAAAAACAATAAAGTTAAAATAAAATGAAAGATGATATGTATATTCCACTAATGAATTGCACTTCAACCCCAGCAAGAAAAAATTTTTAGGACAATTTTGTCACTAATTTAAAATTAGAGGTAGTTTAGTTATTAATTCAATTTTTATTTATACTTGCATGGAGTTTATGTGGGATTGGAGTGGGGCTCTCTGTCATTGCTCGGATCAAATTTCAATAATTCATGTTTATAGTTATCGCTTAATTGCAAATGCACAAAGAAACATAACAACACAAGTAATACTTAGCATAAAAATTTTGTATGTGTACTGCACAAATTTACATATCAATTATGCTTACAAACGGTTATGCAAATTGTCATCGCATTTATAATTTATTGCTACGTCATCTAACCACTATTGTTTTTTCTAATCATTGCCACTCTTTTATTAATTCTAAGACTCATCAGTTCGAGTGTATGTAAATATATTCACATCAAGTCTTTAAACACTACATTATCCCAAAATAATAATCCACAACAAACGGCTTACTGTATTGTACATAAGAACTTCACAGATATCCTCATGATGCCACAATCTACTACGGTTTTCAGGATTAATTGATTCTTGTCGAACAATTTCCTTACCCAATTCTTGTAGTAAATCATGCATTGTTATTTTGTTGTATGAATCAATAGCAATGAGAGATTTATCGACAAGAACACTCATTCCTATTTCTGGGTAGAAGCCACTTGCATTAAAAAATTTCATTACTGGATCTACATCCTCACCTTGAAAGAAACAAGCAACATCAAGGAAAATATTTTTTTCCTTATCGTCCAAACTATCATAACTTATTTTTAATACCTCAAAAATACTTGCAAGGAGGATTCTTTGTAATTTATCTATTGCACTTTCCCAAACTTCTTTTTCCCTTTCATATAGAAAGCAGCCCAAAACCTTAAGAGCTAAAGGAACACCTTGAGCATATTTCATTACTTTGCTTGAAAGTTCCACATAACCAACATCAGGATGGTTTTGTTTGAAGGCATGTCAACTAAAAAGCTCAATAGCGTGATGATATTCTAATGCCTTCATCTCATATATTTTCCTCACCCCCCAATTTCTAAGTACTTGTTTATTTCTGGTGGTTATTATGATTCGACTCACAGGCGTCAACCAATAAAGACTTCCAATTAAAGATTGTAATTGGCTTAAGCAAGTCACATCATCAAAAACAATCAGAACCTTCATGCGGCTGAGCCTTCTAAAAATGAGGTCAATAAAAGGCATCACATTTTTATGCTTCAATAAATTTGAAAGAAGTTTTTGTTGTAAGCAAGATAATCCTCCTGATCTTTGTGACTCTTCTCTAACATTTTCGAGGAAGCAAGAACCTTCAAAATCACCCGAGATTTTGTCGAAAATAGCTCTAGCGATTGTTGTTTTGCCTATACCACCAATGCCCCAAATCCCTAAAGAGTAAACATCTTTCGACTCAACACCTAATATGGATTCAATTTCCTCAACTTTTGATTCCACTCCAACCAGCTTGTTTTTGTTATCACGCGGCCGAAACACTTCATCCAATCGCTTTAAAATGTCATTACCAACTTCATTTATAAATTCTGACTCATGCCTAGCAAATACATAAAATTAGCCAAAGTAACTTCAAATTAATATGAGGAATTTGCATTAAATATGAAATAAGGGAGATTGTCAGTTTTCTTATTGAAATTGATATATACCACTACTAGTCTACAATCTCCCAGCAAATTAATAACTCTTAAGTTACAGGAATATGTGTGAGTTTTTTTCTTTGTTTTTTTCTTCTAATGGTGGTATATGAGTGAGAGGTTGAAATTGCTTAAAAAACGACAGACCACCACTAATTTTGTTAGATGTGAGCACAAAAGTGGGGAAGTTAGGAAGTCTAGAATCTGATGCTTAAAAATTTTTAAAATTGTAGTTTAGCATCCGAAAATTTAACTAAGAGTGCTGCGTGAATTTTATTTATTGTTAAATATTAGTATGAGAAATTAAAGGTAACTTTTCACCTGATGTTAAGAGAAAGAAAGCCAGACAAACTGGCTGCTTCCTTCAAAGCTTTCCTCCAACTCCGCAGCTTCTCAGTATTCTCCTTTAATCTTTCTTCAAGCTTCGAAAATGAATCCCCAAAACTCCCAGTTTGGTTTCTGACGTCTGATGGATCAACCCGATAAAAAAACGGAATCACAATCTGTGCATACTCTTTCTTGCACTCGAGGATCTTTACAAGTTCATCAAGACACGATCTAGAAGATGCATACCCTTCTGAGAAGACAATAACTGAAATGGCTGATGCTTCAATTACATTCACCAGTGACTTCGAAATTTCGTCTCCTCTGTTGAATTGATTTGAGAAGAAGAAGCCATAATCAACAGAAACAGTTGAATTGATTAGAGAGAGATTTTGATTCAGATGAAAACAATTTTTGAACCAAATGTGCGCGACTCTGTAGAATAAATCGATGCCATGAACCTTCCTTCAAGTTCCGTGATAATTTTTTAATTTCATCTCATTGTCCAACCACCGTGCACTCCACGATGATTGATTAATTCCACTACTTTGTAGACTTTTAGCTGAAAATTCCACATGAACACCATACTTTTCAACACACATGCTTCTGTGCTTTAATGCTCATAACTGCCAGCAATAAGTAGGGTGATATTTTAATTTCATCTCATTGTTCAACCACCGTGCACTCCACGGCGTTTGATTAATTCCGCTACTTTGTAGACTTTTAGCTGAAAATTCCACACGAACACCATACTTTTCAACAATGTTGGATTAGGCTTTAGTTGTATACCATTGTATCTTATCTTTGAAAATCTTTTAAAGTATTTTAAAATTGAGATTATCTACCCCAAAAAAAAATTAATTTCAACTACTTATGAATTGTTTGACCATAAATAGTATTATAAGTCGAAGAACATGTTCGACCGGATAAAATCGTTGGCTACATCCTTTGTTAAAAGAATTATGTCCCCTCTTGCTGTTGGCATGCGCCGTATTGAAAGATGGATTCGCTGGACTGCTCCTGTTTGGCCTTGGGTTAAATTAAATACAGACGGTGCCAAGAAATCTACAGGCATTGCAGGAGCTGGTGGGCTAATCCGTGATTACAGAGTGTTTGGCAGGCAGGTTACAGTGCTAATTTAGGTACTTGCTCAATGACTTCAGCTGAGCTCTAGGGTTTATTTCACGGGCTATCTATTGCTTGGCAATATGGTTTTCCTAGGGTTCAAGTGAAAATTGACAGTAAGTGTGCTATGCAGTTAGTCTCTAGCCCAAAGCCTCCTATCAATGAACCTTTTACTCTCATTTGGGCCATCCATGATCTCCTTTGTCGTGATTGGTTGATCAAAGTGGACCATATCTACCAAGAAGCCAATGTAGCAGCAGATTTCCTTGCTTCTTACAGTTTTTCTTTTCCTTTGGGTTTATATTGCTTTTAGTCTATTCCTTCATATATGTTTAGCATATTACATAATGATGTTTGTGGGGTTGCACACTCCCGTTTAGTATTGCCTTAGCTCTTTTAAGAGCCCTTTTATGATTAAAAAAAATTATAACATATTAAAGATAATACAACCAATTTTAATGCATTTGCTGTAAGACACCTGTAAGCTAAAATGGGTCACATGTGGCTAATTGTCAAAGTAATAGCAAGCTGTTAGCTTAAAGCAAAGCACATTCATGCATCACCTATGATAATACAACCAATTCTAATGCATGTATTGTGATGCACGTGCAAGCTAAAAGGAGGCACATGTGGTTATTTGTCAAAGCAATAGCAAGCTGTTAGCTTAAAGCAAAGAACGTGCACGCTTCACAAACCCCGGAGTGAAATAGGATATATGAGTGGATTATTATTATTCATATTATGTATTCTACAAAGCATTTATATTTGATAGTATGATTTAGTATAATGTTGTGATTATATGTACGTACATTATATAATTGATTGAGTCATGAGATGTGATTGCCAAGTGTTGAGTGTTAGAAAATGCATATTTATAAAGGAGAAAACCATCATTTTACATTTTAAGTCTTACTAACAACCTTTACTTTTATGTTTTTAACATTCTTGTGATTTAATTACGTGTGTTTTATTTTAATTAAGTAATTTATGTATTTTAGGGGCATTATAGTCATTTCACAATAAAGGAGAGATCAGAACGGACATCACTTTTGAACTCAGGACGGTCGAAAACCTTAGGAGGAGCATAAAAGGAAAAATGGCACTATTCATATGTACGGTACTATTCACGTGTACGGTACTAACTACGTTACTGTTCACAACACTGTTCACATAGACGGATCGATGACGTGGCATTGACCGATGATGTGGCATTGACTGATGAGGTGTCACGATCCTGTTGGGCTAAAATTCTTATGTACTGTTGATGGTGACGTGGCAGCATATCAGTGGATGAAAAATCTCGTGTACGGTACATGCATCACACAGGATTATTTTCAACCAAACCGCGTTACTGTTCATCCGAGCCAAACCGCGTTACTATTCATCCGAGTCAAACTGTGTTACTGTTCATCCGCGTGGTCAAACCGTGGACTGTTGACTGATGACGTGGCACAATCCTGAGCGTCCAAACTGTTTTTAATCCGATGGCCATGACTTACTCCATGTATCTATAAAAACGGGGCCTTCCCCCCCTAATTTGATATCTCTGAATCCATTTTTGGGATCCATTTTCTGTAATTCCTTCTCCATCTTGTATTTTCTTCGTATTTTAATAAATTCTCATTTTGCCCCTAGTTCAATTATGAGTGGCTAATTTTCTTTCAAGCTTGGGTTGAAGGTGAAGTCTCAACATGTGTCATGGGCTTTATTTGGTAAATTTATTTTCTCTTACCCTCTAGTTTTTGTGGATGTTTTGACTTCTCATCGACAAATAATACTAATCTTGTCTAGTACCGCCTTGGTTTCACCGGCCCTCTGGTACAAGGTTATTATTATTTGGCACGATAAGCCCTTAGCACCATATTGATTTGAGCGTGGTTCATGAGGTGTGGATTCCCCCCTCATGATTTAATTGGCATTAATACGGATTATTTAGCCCATGATGCATGTTGATATGGATCTAGATACCCAAGTACGTCATTTCAATAGATTTCGCTTCAATTTATTCTCGCCATTGCAATTCCAATTTTAGAATCTCAATTCCAATTTTAGGATAATTTAAATCACTTCCACCACAATTTCAACCACCCATTTACAAAATTAATTCTACATATAATTAAAATCCACCTCCTCATGGGATCGACACTCGTCACCATTGATCTATACTACAATAGATTCGTGCGCTTGCGAGTACATTAAAATTTGCACAACAAGTTTTTGGCGCCGTTGCCGGGGAGGTAAGTACTTTTAATTCATAGAATTAATTTTTATGAATAATTTCTTTTATTTTTTTTCTTGTATTTTTTATTTTTATTAAAAAAAAAGAAAAAAAAAGTGAATCTACATTTAAAGGTTAGTATTTTTTTTCTTTTTCTCTTCTTTAAAATTCTGTAATTTCATTTTCAATTTATTTTTCTTTGTAATTTTTGTTTGTTTGTTTATCTTATTAATTTATTTTTAGTTGATTCATTTCACGTATTTGTTTTTGTGTATTTTTATAGTAAGGTTGTAATAGCGTAATAAGGTTAGTATCGTAATTTCTCCCTCTTCTTTATTTTTATTTGTTTTGTTCCCATCTTTATTTTTATTTTATTTGTTTTGCATGCATGGTCGTAGGTCATTATTACCTAATCTTGAACCTATAGACCTTGAATTAGAAAAAACACTTCGCACACAAAAGCACATTAAAAATAAATTTGAAATGGATTTACAAGCACCACAGGAGAGGCCATTTAAAGACTATTTTAGTCCCTTAGCTAATTTGAGCACATCATGCATAAGATACCCAAATGTAGCTGCTAGGAGCTTTGAATTAAAACCTAGTGTGCTAAATTGTCTCCCCACATTTTATGGCCTAGAAAATGAGGACCCATATAATCATCTGAATGATTTTCATGCCATTTGTCAAACTTTTAAATATGAAAAATTTTCAGACGATGATGTTAAACTCAGATTATTCCCATTTTTTTTTAAAGGATAGAGCTCGTTCATGCTTAAATACTTTACCTGCTAATAGCATCTCATCATGGGAACAAATGGTAACGAAATTTTTGAATAAATATTTCCCAGTGCATAAAACCAATGCTATTCGCAGGGAAATCTCAGAGTTTACTCAGAGAGATGACGAGCAATTTTTCGAAACATGGGAGCGATTCAATGGGCTACTCTTGAAGTGTCCACATCATGGGTACGAGAAATGGCACCAATGCCAATACTTTTTGGAAGGATTATTACCGAATGTGCAAGAATGGCTAATGGCAACAAGTGGAGGAGAGCTAATGTCAAAAAGTGCATCAGAAATTTGGGAATTCTTCCAGCGACAAGCAGATAATTAAAGGAGTGAATGAGGTTCACATTGGCGAATCTAGTTCAGAAATTAAAGAAGTCAAAGCAATAATTGAAGGTCTCTCTCGACAAATAGCATCGTTATCGACTGCTAAATCAACAGAGCCACATGACCCTGACTCATATCTAGATCAAGCCAATGCCATAGGTGTAATGAGAAAGCCTTCAAACTACAACCCATACTCCAACACATATAACCCTGGATGGAGAGACCACCCCAATTTTTCATGGTCTCAAGGATTCCAACAGAATGGACCAGCAGCTCCAGTTCCACCAATTCCACAAAATCCTCAAGCCTCTCAACCACCATTTAGACCATACAATCAGAACCAGAACCACTCTCAACCTAGACCATGGGAGGATGCATGCCAGAATTTCAGGAATGTTACTCACTCCACGATTGAGCAACAGAACCGCACCATTGATGGACTACGAAATGAGTTGAGAGCAGGCTTCAACTCATAAGCTCAATCAGTTTCAAGCCTCGAGAAGATGGTGGGACAACTTGCTTCTTCAGTTCAAACCTTGGCAATGATTATTGAGAAAGGTAAATTTCCAAGTCAACCAGTGCCTAATCTTAAAGGAGTACATGAAGCAAGTACCAGTTCACCACAACAGCATGGAGAGGTCAAAGCAGTCATGACCTTGCGAAAAGGAAAAGAAGTCGACAACAAAGTGGAGATGCCGGTGACAAAAGAAAATCAAATCGTACCTGTGAATGTTGAGGACTCACCACCGGAGGAAAAAGAAGAAACCAACCCACGAGAATATGTTCCTAAAGCTCCATTTCCTCAGAGGTTAGCGAAAGGAAAGAAGGGAAAATCCACATGTGAGATTCTTGAAATCTTCAAACAGGTAAGTATTAACATCCCTTTGCTTGATGCTATTAAACAAGTTTCATCTTATGCCAAGTTTCTTAAAGACCTTTGTACTAAAAAGAGAAATATGCATGTTCAAAAGAAGGCATTTTTAACAGAAAACGTTAGTTCTATCCTCCAACATAAAATTCCTCTAAAATGCAAAGACCCAGGCTCCCCCACTATCTCATGTAGTATAGGGAACCACACAATTGAGAATGCTTTGTTGGATTTAGGAGCTAGTGTAAATCTTTTGCCTTACTCTGTATTCGTGAAACTTGGACTTGGAGAATTACACCCAACTCCAGTGGTGTTACAGCTTGCAGATCGGTCCACGAAAATACCTCGTGGTATTGTGGAGGACGTGCTTATCCAAGTAGACAATTTTTATTTTCCTGTTGATTTCATTGTAATTGACACTCAACCAATACAGGATTCAAGGAAGCACATCCCCATTATTCTAGGCCGACCTTTCTTGGCAACTGCGGATGCTTACATTCAATGCAGGACTGGAAATATGCAGTTGTCCTTCGGCAACATGACTATGGAGCTGAACATCTTCAACATTGCCAAACAACCTCACAATGCAGATGATGAAATTGTTAATGTGGATTTAATTGAAGCATTAGTTGATGATACTTTTGTTTCAAACCTTAGTGATGATCCTTTACAAACATGTTTAACTCACTTTGGTTTTGATTTTGATATTGACAGATCGGTTGATGAGGTCAACGCCCTGCTTGACTCAGCACCATCTATGGACACTAATAAATGGAAGTCAAGAGTTGAACAACTAGCACCATCAGAGAAGAAACTCATCCCATCATCAGAATCACCACCGAAACTCGAGCTCAAACCATTGCCCAACACTTTGGAATATGCGTTTTTGGGAAAAGAAAGTACTCTACCGGTAATCATCTCATCATCCCTAAATGACGAACAAAAAGGTAAGTTGTTGGATGTTTTAAAAGAGCACAAAGGAGCATTAGGATGGACCATAGCAGACATTAAAGGTATAAACCCAGTAGACTGTATGCATTACATTCACCTTGATGAAAATGCTAAATCTACTAGGGAAATGCAACGTCGGTTAAATCCTAATATGAAAGAAGTTGTTAGAACAGAAGTCCTTAAGCTATTAGACGCAGGTATCATTTACCCAATTTCTGATAGTTCATGGGTCAGTCCTGTACAAGTTGTCCACAAAAAGTCAGGAGTCACTGTAGTTACCAATGCCGATAATGAATTGATACCCACTAGAGTAACTACAGGATGGCGTGTATGCATTGATTATAGAAAGTTGAATTCTGTCACACGTAAAGACCATTTTCCTTTACCATTTATTGATCAAATGCTTGATAGATTAGCAAGACATGAATTTTATTGCTTTCTAGATGGCTACTCAGGATATAATCAGATTCCCATAGCACCAAAAGATCAAGAGAAAACTACTTTCACTTGCCCTTTTGGCACATTTGCATATAGGAGAATGCCATTTGGATTATGTAATGCACCTGCTACATTTCAACGATGCATGTTGAGCATTTTTTCTGATATGGTTGAACGATTCCTTGAAGTCTTTATGGATGATTTTTTTGTCTTTGGTGACTCATTTGATCAATGTTTACATCATCTAACACTAGTTCTGCAGAGATGTATCGAGAAGAATTTGGTCTTAAATTGGGAGAAATGTCATTTTATGGTAAAACAAGGTATTGTTCTCGGTCACATCATTTCGAGCAAAGGTATTGAGGTTGACAAAGCCAAGGTGGATCTCATTTCTAATCTTCCTCCACCCAAAACAGTCAGAGAAGTAAGATCTTTCCTTGGACATGCTGGTTTCTATAGACGTTTCATTAAAGATTTTAGCAAAGTTTCTAGACCCTTATGCAATTTACTTGCTAAGGATGTACCTTTTATCTTTAGTGATTCATGTCTTATGGCGTTTGAAAAATTAAAATAGTTGTTGACATCATCACCCATTATTCAGGCCCCAAACTGGAGCTTACCATTTGAGCTAATGTGTGACGCATCTGATTATGCAGTAGGAGCGGTATTAGGACAAAGAGTTGATCGAATTTCCCACGTTATTTACTATGCGAGTATGACATTGAATGATGCACAGTTGAACTATTCAACTACTGAAAAAGAAATGCTAGCAGTAGTGTTTGCATTAGAAAAATTTCGATCTTATCTCATTGGTTGTAAAATAATTGTTTTCACAGATCATGCTGCTCTTAAATATCTTCTCACAAAGAAAGATGCAAAAGCTAGACTAATTCGTTGGGTGTTACTTTTGCAGGAATTTGACTTGGAATTCAAAGATAAGAAAGGGACAGAAAATGTTGTGGCAGACCACCTCTCTCGTCTCCATTTTGACACAATCACAGAGCCATTAATATTGAATGAGTCATTTCCAGATGAACAATTAATGAATGTGGAAGTATTATCATGGTATGCTGATATAGTTAATTATTTTGTTACAGGTAAACTTCCAGAGCATTGGACCAAGCAAGACAAGGCTAAATTCTTTGCAGAAATAAAGAATTTCTTTTGGGATGACCCGTATTTGTTCAAGTATTGTGCAGACCAAATTGTTAGACGATGCATCCCAGAAAGTGAAATTCCGAATATCCTTTCATTCTGCCATGAACAAGCTTGTGGAGGCCATTTCAGCGCTAAGAAAACAGCGACTAAAGTTTTACAATGTGGTTTCTATTGGCCAACTATATTTCGAGATGCTTACACTTTCTGTTCTTCATGTGATAGGTGTCAACGAATGGGGAGCATTACACGAAGGAATATGATGCCATTAAATCCAATTTTAGTGGTTGAAATTTTTGACGTATGGGGTATCGACTTCATGGGACCCTTTTCCCCGTCTTTTGGCCATCAATACATATTGGTTGCTGTTGACTACGTATCGAAATGGGTAGAAGCAATTCCATGTAGGACCAATGATCACAAGGTGGTGATAGCATTTTTGAAAAGCAACATTGTTTCACGCTTTGGATTCCCTCGAGCGATAATCAGTGATGGTGGTGCCCACTTTTGTAACAAAGCATTCAAGGCTCTTTTGACAAAGTATTCAATCACACAAAGTGGCAACCCCATATCATCCGCAAACCAGTGGCCAAGTTGAGATCTCCAATCGAGAAATAAAGCACATATTAGAAAAAACGGTGAGGCCAGACAGAAAAGATTGGTCATTAAGACTTGATGATGCCTTATGGGCATATAGAACGGCTTTCAAGACCCCGATTGGGATGTCACCCTACAGGCTAGTGTATGGAAAAGCTTGCCACCTACATGTGGAACTCGAGCATCGTGCGTATTGGGCCATCAAGAAATTCAATTTTGACATGCAGCAAGCCAGCTCAGAAAGAAGATTACAGCTGGCAGAACTTGAAGAAATTCGCAATGATGCATACGAAAATGCCAAGATTTACAAGCAAAGAATGAAAGTCTTCCATGATAAGCAAATTATGAGAAAATCGTTCACTCCAGGTCAGAAAGTGCTTTTATTCAATTCTCGCTTGCACCTATTCCCATGTAAGTTACGCTCTCGTTGGTCTGACCCATTTATTGTTCATACTGTTTTTCCACATGGGGCAATTGAAATTAAGGACCCAAAGAACGGTGTCACGTTTAAAGTTAATGGTCAAAGATTAAAGCCATATCTAGAGTACCAACCACATGAAGAAGACACCGAAATAAATTTGAGTGACCCACCAAATTTGAATTGATTTTTTTTTCTTTTTGTTGATTTGATTTTTCTTTCTTTCTTTTTATTATTATTCTTTTGCTAATTGAAATTGTTTTTGCATAAGTGTGTTTATTTTACCATTAAGTTTTCTTTTATCATTTTTAATCATGAGTCTCATACTTAGACCGTTCCTTCTGAACATTCTTAAACCACTTCAACGTGTCAAAACTCATCTCAAAAGGCAGATTCAATTTTGTAAAACACAACGTATTTGGGCTCTACAACCACCAGAGTTAGTAGCCTATGTTGAGGGTTTAGAACGCCAACTCAAAGACATTGAGAGAAGTGTTTACGACATCCAGTTGGAGCTTGAGGTAAATTCAATAAGAGGACGATTTTAATTTTCTTTGTGTGTTTTAATTTGTTTTTCTATTTGTGTGCTTTAGTTTGTTACCCCGGTGAAGTGGCGGATAACGGTACTCCGTGACAATCAAGTCGGTTACTTCAGTTTCCCATAATAACTGATATTCTGAGGCGAAAGTATGGACAGAAACGAGATTCTAGTGAAGCTTCACAAGCGATTCCCTTCACTTCCTCAGAATGCCCTCCTTACGATCTATAAAGCTCGGTCCGAACGCATGCGATTACTCATGAGGAATAACATACCTGCTGACATCCGTTGGTTAATCGAGGCTAAAGTACGATCGGCAGGTGAGTTACCTCCAAAATTTATTGCATACATGCCTGGTTGTGATAAAGGAAATTATGCAAGAAAACAACGAGCTCGAAGAATTTCTGTTGCTTGTCATAAGTGTGCCAGAATGAGTTGCAATAAAAACCCATGTTCTTTAGGAATGGTGTCTGATAACAGGGAAGATAAGATTCAATTCATTAGGGATGGCTTGAATAAGGAGTCATTGGATGATATCTTTTTGTCTCTTGAAACGCATCCCAGTGGATATGTGCAAAGAGTGATTCTCCAGTTATGGCCATTATTCCAGAAAGAGCATGCACGATATAGTCTCGGGAATCTGACTATAAACGACCCTGTTTGCCAGTTTATAAGAAAACTGGATAGGAAGCCTATCCTCGACCCATAGAGGGCGTTCAAGCCGTTTCTGGACGTAAAACCAGAGGAAGATGTGAGCCACAGTCGCAACTACCTGTAAATATCCTTTTACTTTATTGTTATTTTATTTCACTATTGTCTTATTGTTTGCATTATTGTCTTTAATAATTTTATTACTATTTGCTTTTTCCTTTTTACTGTTTTCTTTTTGACTTGCGAGCCACGTGCTTTACGCGTTATTTGACACTGACATATTACCTCATACACAACCATGACCCACTATCACCGAGACTCTTAAATGTGATTTCTTTTTTTTGTCAAGCACTCACAAATTATTTTTGAGAAGTATCACAATGTCAGCTACTCCCAATAGACAATTCAAGAATATTTGTGTGCTTTCTGGATTTACATATGGCAAACATAAAGAGTTCGTTGAGGCAGCCATAGATCTTGGTCGAAGCATAGCAGCGAGAAAATTACACTTGGTGTATGGAGGAGGTAATCGAGGGTTATCAAAAATGGTCTCAGAAGCAGCTTTTATCAGAGGAAGTCAAGTGTTAGGCATCATCCCAAGAGTCTTAAAACCATTGGGCAGTTCGTCTGACTCATCAACTGGAGAAGAGTTAGTCGTCTCAGGTATGCAAGAAAGAATAACTGAAATGCTTAATCATGCTGATGCTTTTATTTTCCTTCCAGGAGATCTTGCAACACTAGAGACACTTATCACACTAGCATCTTGGGCCCATCTGCACATCCACTAGAAACCCATCGGTTTGCTAAATGTCAATAACTTTTATGATGGCTTTATCGCATTTCTTAACCATGCAATAAAAAACTATTTCATTCCTTCTAATGTGAAAAAACTTTTTATTTGTGCTCACACTGCTAATGAGCTACTTGATATGTTACAAGCTTATAAACCGGGGCCAGACCCCTGGACCTTTTTGTTGGAGCGCCCAAATAATGATGGTAACAGTAGCCGCAGTAAGAAGTACAAATTAGATTTAACTCTCCGCTTGTAAATATTATTTTCTGTATTGCACCACCCAGGTGATGTCTTCTAAACTCTACTTCTTTCCTTTCAAACATTGAGGACAATGTTTCGTTCTGGTTGGGGGGAGGGAATAGTCGACAATTGTGGAATTTTGGTTAAGTTTTTACTAATTTTTGTTGTAGAAACTAACTGTTGCTAACTTTTTGTGTCGAAGATAGCTGAACATGGAGTGTAGTGACTCTAGAAACGCATCTTTATCGTAAAAAAAAAAAAATTAAAAAACTAAAAAAAAATTTCAAACATTTTCTTTTTCTTTATTATGTTTTTATGTTTATTTTTCTTCTTTTTAATTTCTCCTCTATAAATATACATTTTCCAACTTGTGAGTCGAAGATGGCTGAATATGGAGTGTAGTTCCTCTAGAAACGCATCTTCTTTAAAAAACAAAAAAAAAAAATTTTCGTTTTCTATCATTTTACGTGTAACTTTTCTAATTAGTTTTTATGCATCATTTTCACATTTCTGCATGCATATTTTCCTTTCATGTTTAGAATAGGTTGGGGGGTAGAATGTTGTTTAAAAAAAAAAAATTTTGTGTGATTTGTTTTAACATTGGATGACATGATTAATTTCAAATTTTAGTATTTGTATTATCTTTGGTCTTAAGTGATGTTACATTATGTTTGCTACTCTACATGTTGATGTCAGAGACAAATATGAGTTGCTTGAAGGAATGAACATGTCATAATAAGTACCAAGTGAGTTTTTGAGCCTATTATTTTTCTTGGAGAATAACCCTTTCGCCCACTCTTTATACAGCTTAGCAGTTTATTATTTTACACACGATCTCTAAATTGCTTTTGAGTTAACCCTTAAAAAAATTGTAAAAAAAAAAAAGAAAAGAAGAAAAAAAAAAGAAAAAAAGAAAAAAGAGTGTGTTGCTATATTTGGAGGCCCATCTAACTAGTAGATATGGAAGATTATTTAGAGCCCTAAAAGACGATGGAAAGGCCATCTTTGATCCGTTTGAGCCTTTCTAGCCATCCCTTTTATCAAATATCCATAGTTAACCCTTTTGAGCCTTTAAAAAAAAAAAAACCTTTTTCTTTGTCAACTTATCATCTTGACCCACTCCAATTTGGAGTATTACCCAATGTCTTATAAGTTCCATCACCTATTTATGTTTGAGAAAATGTAAATAATCATGTTGTTCAGTAAAGTTATGCCAAAAAAACAAAAAAACAAAAGTTGTTGTTTCAAAAAGAAAAATAAATAAAAATAATAGGTGAAATCCACCTTGCAACTTCCAAAAAAAAAAAAAAATCTCTGCATTTTTCTCAAACATACACTTTGTTTTCCTTATTTTCCTTCTTTGTTAGCCATGTCCCTAGCCTACGTTTCGTCCTAATAAAAGTCCTTCTTGATTTTAGGGAACTATAGTTTGAAGTAGAAGCTAGTTATATGGGCTAAAAAGATGTAGTGATGCATAATAAAAAAAAAAGATAAATAAAGTGGGTTGACTAGCATTTTTGTTTGACTTGAGTTCGTATTATTTATAAGCTGAGGGCATATTTATTTCACCTTGGTGAGAGCATGTGATATCACTTCTTTATTATTTTCTCTCTCAATTACCATTCATTAGAGTGACTATTTTTATTGGGTTTAATTTATTTGTGAGAGTGTCACTACTTCCAGTGAGATTTTGGGGTTTGACATGTCATTCTTGAAAGTAGCTATAACAAAGTCTACTGGGCTAATTCATGTGGATGGTTGATATGGGTGTGATATTTCTTTAGACTGGAGATAATGCTTATACTTTTATTTGATTGCTATCATTCATCTGATTGAATAAATACGAGTGTTTCAAAAAAAAAATCATTTTGAATTTGAATTTTGTTTTCGCTTTATTTGCTAGGGACTAGCAATAAGCTGGTTGGGGGGTGTGTTGAGTGTTAGAAAATGCATATTTATAAAGGAGAAAACCATCATTTTACATTTTAAGTCTTACTAACAACCCTTACTTTTATGTTTTTAACATTCTTGTGATTTAATTACGTGTGTTTTATTTTAATTAAGTAATTTATGTATTTTAGGGGCATTATAGTCATTTCACAATAAAGGAGAGATCAGAACGGACATCACTTTTGAACTCAGGACGGTCGAAAACCTTAGGAGGAGCATAAAAGGAAAAATGGCACTATTCATATGTACGGTACTATTCACGTGTACGGTACTAACTACGTTACTGTTCACAACACTGTTCACATAGACGGATCGATGACGTGGCATTGACCGATGATGTGGCATTGACTGATGAGGTGTCACGATCCTGTTGGGCTAAAATTCTTATGTACTGTTGATGGTGACGTGGCAGCATATCAGTGGATGAAAAATCTCGCGTACAGTACATGCATCACACAGGATTATTTTCAACCAAACCGCGTTACTGTTCATCCGAGTCAAACCGCGTTACTATTCATCCGAGTCAAAATGTGTTACTGTTCATCCGCGTGGTCAAACCGTAGACTGTTGACTGATGACGTGGCGCAATCCTGAGCGTCCAAACTGTTTTTAATCCGATGGCCATGATTTACTCCATGTATCTATAAAAACGGGGCTTTCCCCCCCTAATTTGATATCTCTGAATCCATTTTTGGGATCCATTTTCTGTAATTCCTTCTCCATCTTGTATTTTCTTCGTATTTTAATAAATTCCCATTTTGCCCCTAGTTCAATTATGAGTGGCTAATTTTCTTTCAAGCTTGGGTTGAAGGTGAAGTCTCAACATGTGTCATGGGCTTTATTTGGTAAATTTATTTTCTCTTCCCCTCTAGTTTTTGTGGATGTTTTGACTTCTCGTCGACAAATAATACTAATCTTGTCTAGTACCGCCTTGGTTTCACCGGCCCTCTGGTACAAGGTTATTATTATTTGGCACGATAAGCCCTTAGCACCATATTGATTAGAGCGTGGTTCATGAGGTGTGGATTCCCCCCTCATGATTTAATTGGCATTAATACGGATTATTTAGCCCATGATGCACGTTGATACGGATCCAGATACCCAAGTACGTCATTTCAATAGATTTCGCTTCAATTTATTCTCGCCATTGCAATTCCAATTTTAGAATCTCAATTCCAATTTTAGGATAATTTAAATCACTTCCACCACAATTTCAACCACCCATTTACAAAATTAATTCTACATATAATTAAAATCCACCTCCTCGTGGGATCGACACTCGTCACCATTGATCTATACTACAATAGATTCGTGCGCTTGCGAGTACATTAAAATTTGCACAACACCAAGCACCATATGTGTACCCTTCCCCATAGGCTATACGCATGAGTATTGAGAGTTAAATTACTCAACCCGTATGATGTAGTTAATTTCGCTGAGTAGTGAGAGGTTTTTTCCCCCACTTTACTCATGCGACGATGATCCTAGTGAGTATTGAGAGTTATTTCTCCATATATTATTTGGTACAATTTTTTCATGTATGTATATATGAGTTCATGTTTGCTTTTGTAAAGCGTTCAGTATGAAGTTATGTCATACAATTATGTACAAGCACTAAAGCACTAATTTATTTTTATATAGAATTATATTCATTCATTGAGCTGCAAGCTTGTTATTTTCCTATTTACCCCATTTCTCTAAGGTTTCTATAGGATTTTGTGCAGTTCAGTTTTTAATCAATTGAGGTTGGGCCACGCACGCATTACTGCATGACTTACATTTTGACCACGTTTATGTTTATATGTCTGTATCTGAAGTGTATGTATGTACAGTGAGATGTGAACTATGCAAGTTTTGAATATATTTTTTTTAATGAGGCACATAGATTATTATATGTTTATAACAAAGGCCAAGGCTGGTGTTATATATTCATGAATTAAGTTTATGTCATGAACTTTAGATATAAAATTGCATGATTCACCTCAGATCCAGCAAAAGGGTTGAGGCAGGTTGTGTCATCTATGATATATACATATTTAGATTTAATGTAACCATCATTTGCATGATAATTTTTTAAAATAAGTGCACATATGTCGAGCATGATTCACTTGTTGTATGACTGACATGGTATTTCTGATGCATTCTAAAATTTCTTCCTTAGTTAGAGGCATTTGTTTTTAAATTTTATTTAAAAAAAGGTCATTTTAAATTTCAGAGTGTAAAATGTATTTTTTACAACACTAAAGAATGAAACAGCCTTCAACATAGATTCCTTAATAAAGTTTAAGAGAACTACCAGAAAGTGGTTGTTTCATTCATGGTTATTAAATCAAATTTTGAATTAGATCATCATTGGTCCAAAATAAACTATTGTCATTTCAAACTAAAACAAGAAACCGTGAATGGATGCATCTTTAAATAAAAGAATATGTTTTTATTAAATATGACACTGTTTAATTAGACATATCTTTACAGTCGTACACCTTTTAAAAGCACCATTTATTTTAAAAATATTCTAGCATCAAATATATCCCTCTCCCTTAAAAAGAGTATTTTGCAAATAATTTGCAAATAATACAGAACCGCCACGAGTTCAAAAATGATAACATTGCTCACTTGCTGGACTGGGCTGGGCCTGCCAAATGAAGATTGTTCAAATATTACTAGTACGAAGCTTTGCTTTGATTATCACATACGAAATTGAAATTGATGATGACGTTGGCCGCTCAATTCAGCCTTTGAATTCCCCAACTCGGAAGGAAAAATATAAACTTTTCGTCGTACAGGCATCGTGGGAATTATCAGCCATTGTTCTTGTCTTGCAATTACAATGACAATTGTTCTTCAACTTCTTCTTCTTCGAAGAAGAATTACTTCGAATTGACCGACGATGAGCAATTTCGCGAATGCGAAATGGACACGTACAAATCGTCGGGACCAGGCGGTCAGCACCGCAACAAGCGCGAATCCGCTGTACGTCTCAAGCACGTACCGACGGCGTCATAGCGCAGGCCGCCGAAGACCGATCGCAGCACAAGAATCGCGCGTCAGCTTTGTCGCGCCTCCGCACTCTTTTGGCCTCAAAGTGAGGAGCAGTGTGAATCTTGATGCGTATTTGCCGCCGCCGCAGCTTCTTCAAATCCTTCCTCCTAAGTTTACTATTAGATGTTCTGAAGTTGGTCCACAAATTCGACCTAACAATCCTAAATTTGCTCTGGTATTACTTTATTCACTCTTGCTTCGTTTTTTGTTTTCTATTAAAATTTAAGTCATAGTAATGATTATTATTTTTTTTTTGGGTTAACTACGGGGAATGCAAGCTCAGCTTGATCTAATTTTCGCAGTCGAGGGATCTGTATCAGAAGCAGCAAAATTTTTATCATTGCTCTAATCAAATTTCAGTAATTCATGTTTATATAGTTATTGCTAGGCACTGAAACTCTTAATTGCAAACGAACGAAGGAACATAATAATACAAGTAATACTGAACATGAAATTTACGCATGTGGGATACAAAACAAATTGACATTATAAATTATCCTTACAAAGAATTATACAAGTTGTCACGGCATTTATAACCACTATTGTTTTTTTCTAATCATTTTCACTCTTCTATTAATTCTAGATTCATCAATTTGAGAGTTTGAGCAAACTTGATATGTCCATATCAAGTTTGTAAATGCTAGAATATTCCAAAGTAATAATCCACAGCAAATTGCTTGCCGTATTATATGTAAGAACTTCATAGATATCCTCGTGATGCCACAACCAATTGTGGTTTCCAGGATCATTTGATTCTTGACTGACAATATCCCTACCCAATTCTTGTAGCAAATCATGCATAGTTATCTTGTTGTTATTTGATATGACAATAAGAGACTTATCAACTAGAACACTTACTCCTATTTCTAGGTTGAAGCCGCTTGCAATAAGGAATTTCATTACTAGATTTACATCCTCACTTGAAAGAAACAAGCAACACCAAGGAAAATATTTTTCTCTTTATTGTCCAAACCATCATAACTTATTTTTAATACCTCTAGAATACTTGGATAGAGGATTCTTTGCAATTTATTTATTGCACTTTCCCAGACTTCTTTTTCCCTTTTATATAGAAAGCAACCTAAAACTTTAAGAGCCAAAGGAACTCCTTGAACATATTTCATTACGTTGCTTGAAAGTTTCTCGTAACCAACATCAGGATGGTTTCGTTTGAAGGCATGTCGACTAAAAAGCTCAAGAGCATGATGATATTCTAATGCCTCCATCTCATATATTTTACTCACCCCCCAATTTCTAAGCACTTGTTTATTTCTAGTGGTTAATATGATTCGACTCACTGGCGTCAACCAATCAAGGCTTCCCATTAAAGATTCCAATTGGCTGAAGCAAGTCACATCATAAAAAAAAATTAGAACCTTCATCCGGCTGAGCCTTCTAAAATTGAGGTCAATACCAGGAATCGCATTTTCATCCTTCAATAAATTTGAAATAAGTTTTGTCGCAAGCAAGCTAATCCTCCCGTTCTTTGTGACTCTCCTCTAACATTTTCAAGGAAGCAAGAACCTTCAAACTATCTAGAGATTTTGTCGAAAGTAGCTCTAGCGATTGTTGTTTTGCCTATACCACCAATGCCCCAAATCCCTAAAGCGTAAACATCTTTCGACTCAACACTTAGTAGAGATTCAATTTCCTCAACTCTTGATTCCACTCCAACCAGCTGGCTTTTGTTATCACGCGGCCGAAACACTTCTTCCAGCAGTCTCTTCAAAATGTGATTAACAACTTCGTTTATAAGTTCTGATTCAGGCCTACCAAATACAAAAAATTAGCAGCAGTAACTTCAAATAGGAGGGATTTGCATCAAATATGAAATAAGGGAGATTGCTAGTTTTCCAATTGAAATTAATATATACCACTACAATCTCCCTATAAATTAATAACTCTTAAATTATAGGAGTATGTGTGACTTCTTTTTTTTCTGATGGAGGTATGTGAGGTTGAAATTGCTTAAACAACGACAGACCACCATTAATTTTGTTAAATATATTGTAAAATTATTGGTCTTTTATTATTAATTCTGTCAAAGTTCTTTCATAATTATCGGGGTTCAAAAGTGGGGAAGTCAAGAAGCCTAGAATTTGATACCTAAAAAAAATTTAAAATTGTAGTTTAGCATCCGGAAATTTAACTAAGAGTGCTGCATGAATTAGCATGAGAAATTAAAAGTAACTTTTCACCTGATGCTACGATAATGAAATCCAGACAAACCGACCGCTTCTCTCAATCCCTTCCTCCATGTCTGCAGCTTCTCCAAATTTTGCTCAAATCTTTCTTGAAGCTTTGAAAATGAATCCCCAAAACTCCCTGTTTGGTTTCTCACGTATGATGGATCAACGCGATAGAAAACCGGTAACACAATCTGTGCATGCTCTTTCTTGTTGAAAAATCATGCACGTGGCATGAAATTCAAGAAAGCATGCAATTTTTCAAAGAGCTACCAAACATTTGAAGACAAAATGAAAAGTTGGCAAATTTGCCAAATGGACACCATTGACATATTTGCATGGGTTAGGTGGAATAGTGCTTGGGTTAGGTGGAATAGTACTTGGGTTAGGTGGAATAGTACTAGCTTCAAGCCTATCAATAGAGAGCATTTCTTCATTCCATATAATCCCAAAATTGTTAAGCTTATAAGTTTCTAAGCTTTTGAGAGAAGTGTGTCTGGGGAATTTATCTGTCCTGCAGAGTATAAGAGTACTGGGTATATTTGGGTTTCTGGGAAGTGAGATTCGTTACTCAAATATTTGTACTCTATTAATTGTTAAATAAACAATTATTCTTTCTTGCCTCCGTGGATGCAAGTTTAATTACCGAACCACGTAATTCTTGTGTCCTTTATTTTTCTATAATTATTTGGTGCGCTTGATTCCGCATTCCGCGCATAACAAGTGGTATCAGAGCCGACGGTTCGTACTTGGGGGGATACGGTACTGTTCACATATACGGTACTATTCCCGTATACGGTACTGTTCACGAATACGGTGGAGATGGCCATTTGTACTTGGGAGACAGTCTATTGTAAGTAGTGTGTATTTTTGCATGTCTAGGAAAGTTCTGTCAACAAAGACGATAAGAGTCTGAGGATTCTGGCTTTTAATTGGGACCAAGTTCCCGTCCAGTCTCCTGGAAACTTTCCTGGTGCATTTATTCATGCGAAATTAACATCATAGAGACTGTTTTTCAAGTGAAAATAGTTCATTGAGAAAATGGTAGAAGGTGAAACTTCCAGAATTGGGGAGAGATCTACCGAGACTATTTCAGGAGACACTTCAGGTGGAGGTGAGATTTGTCAAATCGCTATTCAGCACCTGTTATAGGAGGCCAGAAAATCGATGTTGAAAAGTTTGATGGGAAAATCAACTTCGGCATGTGGAGGCGCGAAGTTATGGATGCCTTTATTCAAATCGATCTTGATGTTGTTTTGAAAAATAAAAGACACTTGTATGATGAAGAAATTTGGGATCGTATGAACGAGAAACCTTGTGGTCAGATCAGATCTTGTTTGACCAAGGAGGTGAAATACTTGGTGAAAGATGAGGAGTGTGCGGTGACTTTGTGGCGTACATTGGAGGAGAAGTACCTGGTGAAAAGTCCTGAAAATCGCCTTCATGCAATGAGCCAAGTATATGGTTTTCGAATGAAGCCTGGGGTGTCAATGCACGATCATGTCTTAAGATTTGAAAAGTTACTTGCTGATTTGAAGAATCTTGATAAAGGTATTAAGGATGAAGTCAAGGCTATGATTTTGTTACACTCACTACCAGAGCAATATAGCCATTTTGTGACTACCTTAATATATAGAAAAAGCGTGATCATCTTCAAAGATGTTTGCACAACATTGACTAACTTGGAGATTTAGAATAATAATAAAAATTCTGAACGAGCATCGTCTGAAGCTTTGGTGACCAGAGATTGGGAGATGGAGAAAAAGAAAAAGCGTGGTGGAAAGAATTCTCGATCCAAATCGAGAAGCAGATATATAGCTCGAGACGAGTGTGCCTTTTGTCATGAAAAGAGCCATTGGAGGAAAGATTGTCCAAAGGCTCAAAAGAGAGATGGGAAGAAACCAGCAGTAGCAAACATGGCACGGAAAGATGAAGACTCTGATTATTCACTAAGTATTACTCCTGTAGTATACGTGGCTAGTTCGAGCGAGTGGATACTTGATACTGGAGCAACCTATCATTTGTGTCCTATTAAGGAATGGTTTACAGATTTTCGTAATCTGGAATCCGGTGCAGTTGTGATGGGCAATGATCAACCTTGTCGAACAAGGGGGATATGAATAATTCGGCTCAAAATGTTTGATGGAATGGTCAGAGAACTCAAAGAGGTTAGATTTGTTCCAGCTTTAAAGAAAAATCTAATTTCTATGGGTGCTTTAGAAGCTAAAGGCTACAAGAGGCTACAAGGTTACCATTAAAAATGGTATAATAAAGTTTACACATGGGGCTATGGTGATTCTACAAGGGGTTCGGTGTCACAATCTGTACTATTTGAAGGAAGGCACAACTGATGAAGCAAATGTTGTTGAGGCGCACAGTGACACCACCAAGTTATAGCATGTACGACTAGGACATGCTAGAGAGAAGTTTTTGCAAAATCTGATGAGGCATGGATTCTTAAAAGGTACCAAAACCTGTAAATTAAATTTCTGTGAGCATTGTGTAGTAGGCAAGAAAACAAGGGTCAAGTTTGGTACAGCTAATCACGATACTCGTGAGATCTTTGAATATGTTCATAGTGATGTATGGGGACCAACCAAGACTGCATCAATTGGTGGAAGCCATTATTTTGTTACATTTGTTGATGATTTCTCTAGACGTGTGTGGGTGTACACCATGCGAGCAAAGGATGAGGTTCTAGAGATTTTCGTGAAATGGAAGAAATTGGTGGAGACTCAAACTGGCAGAAAGATCAAAGTATTACGATCTGATAATGGGGGTGAATATACTTCTGATCCATTCTTGCAAGTATGCCAGAATGAGGATATTAAAAGACATTTCACAGTGAGACATACTCCACAACAGAACGGTGTGGCTAAGCGTATGAATCATACTTTACTGGAGAAGGTACGGTGTATGTTATCTAATGCTGGTTTAGATAAAAAGTTTTGGGCTGAAGCTGTGGGCTACGCAAGTCACTTGGTAAATCGGTTGCCTTCTGCTGCAATTGGAGGTAAAACTCCTATAGAAATGTGGTCTGGAAAGCATGCACAAGACTATGATTCCCTTCGTATATTCGGATGTCCAGCTTATTATCATGTTAAAGATGGTAAACTGGATCCTTGTGCTAAAAAAGCTATCTTTGTGGGATTCAAACGTGGAGTAAAGGGCTTTAAGCTTTGGGATCTCGAAGACAAAAAGTTTGTGTGTAGTAGAGATGTCACATTTGATGAAGCTTCAATGATGAAAGCTTCAAGTTCTCAGCAGGTGGAGAACAAGACCAAAGAGGTATTGCAGCGGGTGGAGTTTGATGCAACTCTATATGTACCAGTTAGTTCTACATCAAAGAATGGTTCAACTATGGAGGTGACACCTAGAGTTGAAGAAGAGGTTGTTTCTTCTGATGTCCCACAAAATGAAGAAACAATTGATGATGTATATAATGATGATTTTATAGCAACAAGGAGGCCAAGAAGAGAGATAAAGAAACCCGGATGGCTTACTAAAGCTCTGGTGGTAGCCTATGCACTTCCAGTTATTGATGATGACATCCCCAACACTTTCGGTGAAGCATTACATAGTAGCGAAAGTGATCAGTGGAAGTTAGCCATGGAGGAAGAAATGAAATCTCTCCATCAAAACCAGACTTGGGAACTTGTAAAATTACCAAAGGAGAAAAGGGCTATTGGCAATAAATGGGTCTACACCAAAAAGCAAGCATCTCTGACTCAATCAACTCCTCGATACAAGGCAAGGCTCGTGGCAAAAGGTTTTGTTCAAAAGGAAGGTATTGACTACAATTAAGTTTTCTCTCCAGTTGTAAAACATACTTCCATTCGTATCCTACTTGCTTTAGTTGCAGAAAATGAGTTAGAGTTGGCTCAGTTGGATGTTAAGACGACGTTCTTACATGGAGATTTGGAGGAGGAAATTTATATGATTCAGCCTTGTGGTTTCAGAGTTGCTGAAAGGAGAATCATGTGTGTAGGTTGATTAAATCTTTGTACGGACTGAAGCAATCGCCAAGGCAGTGGTACAAAAGATTTGATCAATTTATACAAGGGTAGAAATTCACCAGAAGTGAACACGATCATTGTGTTTACTTTAGAAGACTACCAGATGGAGGTTTCATCTATTTGTTACTCTATGTCGATGATATGCTTATAGCTTCGAAGAATAGAGATGAGATCGAAAGATTACAGAAGCAGCTGGCTTCTGAGTTCGAGATGAAAGACTTGGGTGATGCACAGAGAATACTTGGGATGGAGATTCGTAGAGACAAGAAGAATGGGAGCGTATGGTTGACTCAAAAGTATTATTTGAAGAAAGTGCTAGAAAGATTCAGTATGGATGACAAAACTAAACCGGTATGTACACCTCTAGCTCCTCGTTTCAAATTAAGCTCTTCTTCATGTCCTAGATCTCAAGAAGAGCGCGATTACATGGCTTGTGTTCCATATGCTAGTGCCGTGGGTAGTCTTATGTATGCTATGGTATGCACAAGGCCCGATATATCTCAAGCAGTGAGCATGGTAAGTAGATACATGCACAATCCAGGTAAAAATCAATGGCTTGAGGTAAAGTGGATTCTCCGATATTTGTATGGGACAGTTGATGTTGGGTTATTGTTCAAGAAGGATTGTGGTCAACAATGTGTTGGGTATTGTGATTTTGATTTCACTGGAGACCTTGACAAGTGAAGATCAACAACAGGCTACGTATTCACATTGGGTGGAGATCCAGTTAGTTGGAGGTCGATTTTGCCATCGACAATTGCTCTGTCCACTACGGAAGCAGAGTATATGGCAGCAACTGCAGCTGTAAAAGAAGTTATCTGGTTGAAAGGCTTGTTAGGTGATTTGGGAGTAATCCAAGAGAACATTGCGGTCTTCTATGATAATCAAAGTGCGATATTCCTTGCGAAGAATCAAACATATCACGCTCGAACGAAGCACATAGATGTGAAATATCATTATGTGAGAGAGATTATCGAGAGCGGTGTTGTATTGTTGAGAAAGATCGATACCAAAGATAATCCATCAGATATGTTGACGAGGGTAGTTTCTGGAGTTAAGTTTCAACATTGCTTGAAACTAATTCAAATCCTTCGCTTGTGTTAAGATATGTCCTTCGGGAATTTTGAACTACGGTTGGCTTGATCCCAAATTTTGGGTACGTAGACAATCACAGAGATGCAGCCACTTTGGGGATGATGGTTCGTTGGTAGTCGGCTCAGATTTGGACAAATTTTCGCCGAGGTGGAGAATTGTTGAAAAATCATGCACGTGGCATGAAATTCAAGAAAGCATGCAATTTTTCAAAGAGCTACCAAACATTTGAAGAAAAAATGAAAAGTTGGCAAATTTGTCAAGTTTGCCAAATGGACACTATTGACATATTTGCATGGGTTAGGTGGAATAGTACTAGCTTTAAGCCTATAAATAGAGAGCATTTCTTCATTCCATTTCATCCCAAAATTGTTAAGCTTATAAGTTTCTAAGCTTTTGAGAGAAGTGTGTCTGAGGAATTTATCTTTCCTGCAGAGTGTGAGAGTACTGGGTATATTTGGGTTTCTAGGAAGTGAGATTCGTTACTCAAATATTTGTACTCTATTAATTGTTAAATAAACAATTATTCTTTCTTGCCTCCGTGAATGTAGGTTTAATTACCGAACCATGTAATTCTTGTGTCATTTATTTTTCTATAATTATTTGGTTCGCTTGATTCTGCATTCCGCGCACAACATTTCTTGCACTCGAGGATCTCCACAAGTTCATCAAGACACCATCTGGAAGAAGCGTAGTCTTCAGAGAAAATGATAACCGAAATGGCTGATGCTTTAATCGCAAGTGACTCTGAAATTTCATTTCCTCTGTTAAGTTGGTCATCAATGAAAGTTTGGATATTTTGTCGAGACAGGGCTGAATAGAGATGGCTAGTAAAGCTGTCGCAGGTGTCTTCTCCGCTGCAACTAACAAAAATATCATACTTCTTGTTGTTTCCAGAAAAAGAAGCCATAATCAACAGAAGCAGTTGAATTGATTAGAGAGAGATTGTGATAAGATGAAACAATTACAAAGCCAAAATGAGCGTGACTCTGCAGCATATATTGACCTGATAGCTCATTTTCCAAGCTTCCTGGACAATGATTCGTGGAATATTCAAGGGTTATTGGAATGCCCACCTAATTTTTCGACTTGGCAGATTTTTTCAGTTGAAATTATGAGTTAAGACTATTGGCACTCTTCCGTTACTTTCATAGAACTCCTACTCTGTGTTTTGAGTTAGACACGGCGTTATGAGTAAGACTATTGGCACTCTTCCTTGGAATTTTTCGTGATAATTTTTCAACTTCATCTCATTGTCCCGGCACCGTGCACTGCAAGATAATTTCACTGCTTTTTAGACTTTTTGCTGAAATTTCCCCATGAACACCAAAGTTTTCAACACATGGCTTTTGTGCTTTTAATTCTCAAATTGAGTGGGTCATGACTATCAACCATGAGTAGTAGGTTGATATTTTAATTTTTGCCCCCCAAGTTTTCTTATCAGTCATCATCTCTCCATTAATTGCATTTAATTTTAAAATTATCCTTATTTATCATTTTTATTTTAATAATTCTTATTCATACTCCTTCGGGTTATTTGTTAAACGTGTGAAGTCTAATTTTTCTTTTTTTTTAATGTAAACTTTTGTAACTTTATCTAATATATGAAAATGTCTCAATAGAAAGTAAATGATATATCCCAAAATTATCTCTATTAAATATAGTTATTTCCTAAATGGTAAAATATAATCCCTTTGTTCGTTTTGAATAAAAAATCTGATGTAATTCAAAAAGCGTCTTTTGAATTATAGTATCATTACTCAAAGAAAAATAATTCCAAAATTCTTAACAAATATGTATTTTTTAGTTATTATTTTTAATAATTTAAATTTTTTTATATGTTAATAGTTTTATTTGGCCCATATTTTTCACATCATTCTCTGATAAATTTTAGTGGAGTGAAGAACTGATAAATTTTTTATAATAGATTCTTACATGTAATTTTAGAATGGAAAAACGCTTCCCTACCACCACATGCACATATGCCTTCTTTTTATGGGCAATTATCAAATTAATCCTTACTAAATTTTTTGTTGGCTAATGATATCTCCAAATCCACTCCATTTGTAAAAAATAATTACAAAAAGTACACATTATTTTTTTTTAAAATTAAATAAAAAAGAACTTTGGAGAACAAATTAACAAATCTATCTTAATTTACTTTTTGTGACTTAAATATTTTTTATTATATTTGATCATAAAGATTGCTTTGACATAAATCTAAATTGATTATTTTATCCTTATAAGGTAAAACTAATTCTTTAACTTCAATATTTTCTAATTTTATACCAAATTCATTATTTCTAATACTACTTTATTAGTATGATTATAAAACATTAATTAAACAAACGTAATGTCTTTATGGCACAATACTCATGTAAATTATTAGCTTGTCAAATTTATATCATTTATTTGTAAGGTAGTGAAAATAATAATTAGATTTCATTTAAAATATTAGTTCACATAATTAAATACATAAATTATTAGATACAATAACTCATGTTTGTTAGGCAATTTTTTTGTTTTATATCATAATAATAAAATAGAAAAATAAAATTTATATCAGAGTTCATGATCAAATAGAGTCAAAGAAATCTAAGAAGTAAGATAATAGAATGATTTAATTGATTAACTATACACAATTTTTATTAATTTGTATTTTTTAAAAATATTGTGAATTCATTATAATTATTTTATAAAAGTGGTGTGAATTTACAAAAATAATGGGGTGGAAATATCCCTACCTTTTTTTTTGTTTCTTTCCTTTGAAGCTAAAGATTCAACACTTAGTGAAGACACCACGTACGTGTTGCCCACAAAGATACCAGAAAGGACGTTGGGCGCCACTGAATTTTTGAAATTTTTTTTACTATGTTTTTAATGAATAAAATGTATGACAAATGATATTTTATTTTAATTGTGTTATATAACATGCGAATTTATCAAAGCTTAAGTCAACCCAAACTATAATCAAATTAAAATGATTTTAGTTGGGTTGAGTTGGATTGCCGCGCAAACTTTGCGTTGGTTTGGTTTGAAACTTGCGCTTGGATCTTCGGTTGCATTTGGGGCTTACAACAAATCGACCCCAAATTTTTTCTTCCCGCATCCGTGCAATAATATTACATGTAATAAAAATAACACAGGCACAAATGACAAAAATAATTTTTATTTTGTAGTGATTTTTTTTATAATGTACTAGTTTTTATACTATTTACTGTTGTGTACATATAGTTGGCATCCACAAACGTTAAGGATCATTACTTATTTTCCTTTCAAGTTATTTCATATAAAGATAAAGAGTAAAAACTATTTATATAAAAGTGATTAATGGGGCTAATAAAATATAATAAGGGGGTCAAATATGACAGCTCCTATACTTATATCATCAATCGCTCGACCTTAGGTTATTTTCCTTGCTAACTTGAGTGAGACTCATCGATACAGCTAATGTTGGATTTCTTGGATGAAGTTGCTTAGAAGCCAGCTGTGCTTATACGTAATTCGGTTCGAAGCCTAACTTGTGTTTAGAGATGGCCAATGGGTCGGACGGCACGTGGCACGGCAATACACGAGCACATTTCGGTAGGGCGCGGGGCACGGCACACACATCTACCGGGCCGAACTTAGAATTTTACGCACACATGCCTTAAAAACACGGTACGATTAGAGATGAGCTAAGCACGACACGATAAAAAAGGCTGCAATAAGCACGTTTTATTTTTTAATGAAGGTAAACTTAAAATTTTATGATTTTACAAATAACTTGAAATTGAATTTTTAAATTCATTAAATTCTTAGTTTAAAAAATACTATAATTGATTTTTATTTATAATTTATTAAATAAATAATTGATATCATGATTTTAATGAATAAAATTATAAATATCATGATTTTATAAATATGCATTAATATTATTATGAACTATGATTTATAACTCTATGTAAGCACAAGTTAACAATTAAGTTAACCTTTAAAAAAAATTATTATTATTGTTGTTGTTAAGTATTAAGAAAATTCTAATACTATAAGGTCAAACTTAATAATTAATATTATATTTTCTTACTATTATTAGTTTATTATTATTAAATATGAACTTGAATTTTGAATTTTTTCGATTCTATTAAATTGGAATAAAGGCATAGACCCAAGAAAGAATACATATACTTGAAAAAAGTACACCAACAGTTTAGCATGTGCTCTTAAAAAAATTTAAAAAAAAGAAAAAAGTTTATTGGGCTTTTTTTCTTAGGCATGGCACGGCACGGTACAGCCCATGGCATGGCATGTGTCGGCACGGCACTAATAGACATGACACGTGTGCCGGCCCTGTCCTAAGCAAAAAAAATTATGGCACGGCACGAAACATATAATGGGCACTGCACGGGCACAAGCACGCATGGGCCTTGCATTGACCATCTCTACTTGTGTTATTGCTGCCTCAGGTATATTAATTTAACTTCCTCTTGGGCATCAGATATTAGTCATCTTGCTTGCAAAGAAACACCCGCACTTAATTAGCCTTTTCGGTAACTATGGTTTGCGATAAACCTGCTATATTTTCTACCATAAGAATCCAGTCAAACACTTGTTAGAGGGCTTGTTTTGTTGAATTGTGCTGGTGGCAGCATGAACAACAAGGCAATTGTTGATCATTTCTATTGTAAAATGACAAACAATTCTAGTATTTACATTGTATATATCAATTCTTATTCAACTGCTTGAATATCTTTTGGCACTGAAAGGAATGTAGGAGATACTAATCCCTGACGTGTTGCAGAAGCTCCAAATTGATTCAAGAAATGTACCAAATAATTCAATGAAAAGTCTAACTCGCTTCAAAAAGTCAAATTCAGCACAATAGTAAAGAACAATGATTTAGTCATCTATATTGCTCATGTTAATGATATGTTAATGAAAGGCTTCGATTTTTTACATGAAAAAGATACAGCAATCTAAAGAATAGAGAACAGCGATTTAGTAATTTATATCGCTCATGTTAATAGGATTCAACTTTACACATGGAAAAAATAAAATAATCTAAATAGAAATATAAGTTCACGGGCATCTTTAATCCTTTCCTTACAGGTCAGTTTTTTAACGGTAATTAAATTCTAGCCATATGACGATACCATGTCAACTATGGAATCAAATGCACCATTCCGATTATGGAATTGGTATAGATACTTGAAAAAGTGCATACATGTTTAAGCAAATGGATTCACAACACAAATGAGTTGAGTCAAAATGACACCTATCCTGTTCTTTCTTCTTTTTTTAATCAGTATACAAATATATTTTTTAAAATATATTAGATTTGATGGTGTTTTTTTTTTTTTTTGAGACTGATTAATCATCATATTACTGCATTACACAGATATTTACAACAACTGCTTATTGTAGCAGAGATATTACACTGATATTTACAATCAGATATACATGATTGGGACTTACATTATTACAATAAATTCTATGAAGTACATGCCCAATACAAATAACCCCTCACAGGAGAGGATGTCCATACTCCACTTGCATTTCGCAAGGGAGAAGGATATAAAGAACATTTAGCCCCCACAATGCTTTTGTGGGGGCTAGAACCGCTGCCCTCACAAGCATTGTGAGGGCAGCAGCCCACCACTTCGGCCAAGGCCGAAGTGGCGATGGTGTTTTGACTGTTCCCTCTTTATGGCTTTTGCTTCCCAATGATGAAACTTCCCATATACAACAATTTAGATTTAAGAAATAGAAAATTGTCAAATGTGATTGTGTTATATACATGAGAGTTGATATAGTGCGCCAACGGGGTGAGTGACATGTTTTCATTGATAGAGATATGGGCCCACAACATAGCTCTGCCAATAAGAACTTGCTGCACGTCATGAAATATCTCACATCACTAGCAAGTGAGTTTTTTTTACTTGTTTATGAGTCATGTACTCTCCTAACTAAGTAGATGTGTTTTGGGTTACAAAGCTCAATAACAAAATCGTCATGGGTTGCGTGTGCAAAGCAGGAAATAGGCCAATAATTTTAATTTTATAATACATCATGTGCTTTTCATACAACATACTCTTCATCTAATAAGGTAAAGTTCAATGCTTTAGTGTGAATCTGTGTCACATGCACCAGATCCCTCGAAAGTTATTACATGAATGTTTTGTTCCAAGAACTGATTTTGACATTTTTTCCTATTATTAATAGTGATTAGAAAAAGGAAAGCAAAAAAAAAATATATTCATGAAAATCTTAGTCTTCTTCGTTATCGTTGAAACATGTGCTTGGATCGTCCATTGAATTCGTAGAATCTGGGAGGCAAACTAAATGGATCCCACATTTTTTCACCCCGCAGCACTCACACTTCAAAGGCGGAAAAACATTAAAGTGGACGGCCTCAGGAATGGAAATGCTTTTCCAAAAACCATTAAAATCCTCTTCACAGAACAGATAGTACCCAAAATGTAAGTGATCTGATTCTATATAATTAACTCTGCTCTGAAATAACCGTTTGTCATGCAGATCACAATCTTTGTTGGTTTTCACTTTGAGCTCACAAGAAAATGAAAACCATCTGCCACAATCTACATGACGGTCTGAAAATGCTAAAATTGCACTAAATGCAAAGCCCAGTACTCTGTTGTTATTGAAGAAATCTGGGGGCATCTCCAAGGTTATAAAAGATCCCACACTTTGAAAATTAAACCACCTTGGAATTTCATTCCCAACTAGTACAAAATGACTTTTTTCCATGGGAATACCTCTCTGCACCAAAAAATCATAATTTTAAACAAAACAAATGTTGTATAAAGTAAGGAGAGAGAGTTAAGACACACCTTTTCCCGTACTTCTTTCCAACGGGCAGCTACCACATGGCCCATATGCTCACTTCTCTGAGAATCTTCAATAATTCCTGCAGTAGAATTACCTTCCAATTAAAAATTATTGCTTTGGTCAAAAAACACTGCTTATAAGATTCAGAACTTAGAGAATAAACCTATCAATGATTGTAGTATCGGGCAATGATCGGCACCTAACCATCGTACAAGGAATGGAGGCTTTGGTAAGGATTCGTGATGCACCTCACAATAATTTAAAAGGAGGCATCCCAACACAAAAAGTTGGATAATGCTTTCTGGTATCTTCTCAATATTGGTTTTCACTAGATTCAATACTATTGGCGACGATAACTGGCCAAGACGTTCAGGCAATCTCTGAAGATTTGGCCAACCATGGAGATCAAGAACTCCAAGAGATTTCAACTTACATAGGCTGCTTGGGAGACTCTTAAGCATTTTACAATCTGAAAGGTCCAGCCACGAAAGCCTAAGTAGAAGCTGAAATGATGAGGGCAGTTCTTCAATTGCAGTTCCACTTAAATATAGCCGGCTTATGTTACCAGATGAGATGTCTGGAAGCCTCTTCAGTTTTGAACAACCCGAAAGATCAAGTTCGATAAGAAATTCCAAATTAAATATTCTAGCTGGAAGACTTTTCAGGCTTTTGCTACCTCTTAGATTCAAGGCAACTAGCTTGTTCGGATGTGGAATCAACGTGGGGCTTGGAATTTTGGCAATTAGCTTCTTGCAGGCAGCATGGATTATCTGGTTTAACTTACCATGACGCTGCTCGATCAAAAGGAAGCCAACACAAAATCATTACCATGTATGATAATTTAACGTTATTATTGAAAGATTGCACATATATATCAAGATATACATACCTTCACACCATCGCAAAGTTGTTCAATGTCGCTATCAGGCAGTTCAAGAAACAAAAGCTTCTCTGCATTAAGGTTTGAAGGCAATGACTTCAACGGGTATCCATGCCAGTAAAAATACTTCACTTCAGCAAATCCGGGGTCTTGCAAATAAGACACCTTACATTTGTTCTCTCCATTGAATGATGAGCTATAGAATTTTAAAAATCTCAACTTACGCATCTTTGTGAAAGTACTAGGATTTAGGTGGATATCTTTTACTTTTGACATATCCAAACAAATGCCCTCAATTTTTTCTGTCCCCTAAAATTTAATTTAAAAAAAAAGAATAAAGTTAAAATTAAATGAAAAATGATATGTATATTCCACCAATGAATCGCACCTCAACACCCAACGAAGACAAATTTTTGGGGCAAGTTTGTCATTAATTCACGATTAGAGGTAGCTTAGTTTTTAATTCAACGTTTATTTATTCTTGAGTAGGGTTGAGGTGGGATAGGAGTGGGGCTCTCTGCCATTACAGGAATTAAATTTCAATAATCCATGTTTAAGGTTATTGCTCGGCAGCTAAACTCTTAATTGCAAATGCACAAAGAAACATAATATCACACATAATATTTAACATAAAAATTATGTATGTATAGTATACAAGTTGATATTTAAATTAGGCTTACAAACGATCACACAAGTTGTCATGGCATTTATAATTTATTGTTACATCATTTAACCATTATTGTTTTTTTTTTTCCTAATCATTGTCACACTGCTATTAATTCCAAGGCTCATCGGTTCGAGCCCGTATATATATATATATATATCAAGTTTGTAAATGCTATAATATTCCAAAATAATGATCCACAACAAAATGATTACCGTATTATGTGTAAGAACTTCATAGGTATCCTCATGATGCCACAGCCTACTGCGGTTTTCAGGATTAATTGATTCTTGTCGAACAACTTCCCGACCCAATTTTTGTAGTAAATCATGCATTGTTATCTTGCTGTATGAATCAATAACAATGAGAGATTTATCGATGAGAACACTTATTCCTATTTCTGGATAGAAACCGCTTGCATTAAAGAATTTCATTACCAGATCTACACCCTCGCCTTGAAAGAAACAAGCAACATCAAGGAAAATATTTTTCTCCTTATCGTCCAAACCATCGTAACTTATTTTTAATACCTCTAGGATACTTGGGTGGAGGATACTTTGCAATTTATTTATTGCACTTTCCCAGACTTCTTTTTCCCTTATATATAGAAAGCAACCCAAAACTTTAATAGCTAAAGGAACACCTTGAGCATATTTCATTACGTTGCTTGAAAGTTTCTCGTAACCAACATCAGGATGGTTTCGTTTGAAGGCATGTCGACTAAAAAGCTCAAGAGCGTGATGATACTCTAATGGCCCCATCTCATATACTTTCCCCACCCCCAAATTTCTAAGCACTTGTTTATTTCTGGTGGTTATTATGATTCGACTCACAGGCGTCAACCAATCAAGACTTCCAATTAAAGATTCCAATTGGCTGAAGCAAGTCACATCATCAAAAACAATCAGAACCTTCATGCGGCTGAGCCTTCGAAAATTGAGGCCAATATCAAGAATCACATTTTTATCCTTCAATAAATTTGAAAGAAGTTTTTGTCGCAGGCAAGCTAATCCTCCCGGTCTTTGTAATTCTCCTCTAACATTTTCAAGGAAGCAAGAACCTTCAAAATATCTAGAGATTTTGTCGAAAGTAGCTCTAGCGATTGTTGTTTTGCCTATACCACCAATGCCCCAAATCCCTAAAGCCCAAACATCTTTCGACTCAACACCTAATAGAGATTCAATTTTCTCAACTGTTGATTCTAGTCCAACCAGCTGGTTGTTGTTATCACCCGGCCGAAACACATCATCCAATCTCTTCAAAATGTGATTAACAACTTCATTTATAAGTTCCGACTCACGCCTAGCAAATACATAAAATTAGCCGAGGTAACTTCAAATTAATTAATAGGAGCTAGGAATTTGTATTAAATATGAAATAAGGTAGATTGTTAGTTTTCCTATTGAAATTAATATATATCACTATAAGTCTACAATCTCACAATAAATTGATAACTCTTAAGTTACAGGAATATGTGTGATTTTTTTTTTACCACTAATTTTGCTATGTAAAAATTGTAAAATTCTCGCGCTTCTATTATTAATTCTGTCAAAATTATTTTATAATTATAGAGCACAAAAGTGGGGAAGTCAAGAAGTCTAGAATTTGATGCTTAAAAATATTTAAAATTGTAGTTTAGCATCTGGAAATTTAACTAAGAGTGTTGCGTGAATTTTATTTATTGTTAAATATTAGTATGAGAAATTAAAGGTAACTTTTCAATTTCACTTGATGTTAAGAGAATGAAAGCCAGACAAACTGGCTGCTTCCTTCAAAGCTTTCCTCCAAGTCTGCAGCTTCTCTGAATTCTCCTTAAATCTTTCTTCAAGCTTCGAAAATGAAATCCCAAAAGGCCCTGTTTGGTTTCTCGCGTCTGATGGATCAACCCGATAGAAAACCGGAATCACAATCTGTGCATACTCTTTCTTGCACTCGAGGATCTTGACAAGTTCATCGAGACACCATCTGGAAGATGCATACCCTTCTGAGAAGACAATAACTAAAATGGCTGATGCTTCAATTGCATTCACAAGTGACTCCGAAATTTCATCTCCTCTGTTAAGTTGGTCATCAATGAAAGTTTGGATATTTTGTCGGCTCAGAGCAGAATAGAGATGGCTAGTAAAGTTGTCGCGGGTGTCCTCTCCTCTGAAACTAACAAAAACATCATACTTCTTGTTGTTTCGAGAAGAAGAAGCCATAATCAACAGAAACAGTTGAATTGATGAGAGAGAGATTTTGATTCGGATGAAAACAATTATTGAACCAAATGTGCGTGACTCTGTAGAATAAATCGATGCCATGAACCTTCCTTCAAGTTCCGTGATAGTTTTTCAATTTCATCTCATTGTCCAACCACCGTGCACTCCACGATGATTGATTAATTCAACTGCCTTGTAGACTTTTAGCTGAAAATTCCACACGAACACCATACTTTTCAACACACGTGCTTCTGTGCTTTAATGCTCATAACTGCCAGCAATAAGTAGGGTGATATTTTAATTTTTATCTCTGAATTTATCTTATCCGTCCTCATCTCTCAATTAATTGTATTTAGTTTCAAAATTATTATTATTTTTTGTTTTAATAGCTCTTTTTCATTATCCTTAGGGTTGATTGTTAAACATATGAAGTCTAACTTTTTAAAAAAAATTAATTTTTTTTAATAATTTATATCTAACTTTTAGACATTTACATTTAAATTAAATAAGTAAATTTTTGTGACCTTTGCTGAAATGAGAAAATGTTTGAATGAAAAATAAATAATATATACTAAAAATATTTCTATTCAGTAAATTTATTTCCTAAACTACGAAGCCTAATCCCTTTTACTCATTTTGAACTTTGGAGAACAAATTAACAAATCTATTTTAATTTACTTTTTGTGACTTAAATTTTTTTATTATATTTGATCATAAAGATTGATTTGACATAAGTCTAAATTGATTATTTTATCCTTATAAGGTAAAACTAATTCTTTAACTTCAATATTTTCTAATTTTATACCAAATTCATTATTTTTAATACTATTTTATTAGTATGATTGTAAAACATTAATTAAACAAACATAATGCCTTTATGGCACAATACTCATATAAATTATTAGCTTGTCAAATTTACATCATTTACAGGTAAGATAGTGAAAATAATAGTTAAATTTCATTTAAAAATATTAGTTCACATAATTAAATACCTAAATTATTGGATACAATAACCCGTGTTTATTGTACAATTTGGCCATTTTATATCATAATACTAAAATAGTAAAGTAAAATTTATATCAAGTTTATGATCAAATACACTCAAAGAAATCTAATAAAAAAAATAATAGAAGGATTTAATTGATTAACTATACAAAATTTTTATTAATTTGAATTTTTAAAAACTATTGTGAATTCATTATAATTATTTTCTAGAAGTGGGGTAAATTTACAAACCTTTTTAGTTTCTTTCCTTTGAAGCTAAAGATTCAACACTTATTAGTGAAGATACCACGTATGCGTTGCCCACAAAGATTCCAGAGAGGACGTTTATGTGTTTAATGTATAAAATGTATGACAAATGATACTTTATTTTAATTATGGTATACAACATGTGAATTTATCAAAGCCTAATTAAGTCAACCCAAACTAAAATCAAATTAAAATGATTTTAGTTGGGTTGCGTTGGACTGTTGCCCAAACTTTGGGTTGGTTTAGTTTGAAACTTGCGCTTGGATCTTCGGTTGAATTTGGGGCTTACAATAAATCGACCCCACATTTTTTCTTCCCGCATTCCGTAGAATAATATTATATGTAATAAAATAACACAAAATTTAGTACACAAGGCACAAATGACAAAAAATAATTTTCATCTTGTAGTGAACTTTTCTTATTGATAATGTACTATTTTTTTTATTCTATTTACTTCTGTGAACATATAATTGTAGGCATCCACAAATGTTAAGGATAAGCAATTATTTTCCTTTAAAGTTATTTCACAACTCCTGTACTTATATCATCAATTTACAAGTTAAATAGGTACCTGAAAGAGAACAAAGTTGATGAGATAAAGAATGAGGCGAGGCTGACTGAACCAAAACAGGTCATCACCAAGCTGAACTACTGGAACTCCCTTTAGAACTTCTCCTCTTTCTTGAATTCTAATTCCCATTTTGGTTATGATCACTTGCAGCTTGGTTCCCACCAGCAAGATCACCTGCAAATTTATCATCAGCCGTTGATTAATAATCCCGCTGTTAACTAATAAAAAGGGTAGGCTGATTAAGGATGTATAAAAGTTTGGAAAGATAATTAACTTAATTATATGTGCTTACAATTAATGGGATAAAGGGTAGCCATAGATAAGCATACCAGCCTGTACAGAAAGAATTGTAAGATGACATATTAGTCAGTTTGTTCGGTTAGTATTGGATATAAAAATAAAACACATGGAACATAAATGAGTATTATTTGAAAATATAATTTACTCACCATGAGTGTTGAAAAGCAGAAACACCACTGCGAAGAACCAGATTAATGGACTGAAATTGAAATTAAAGCAATAAAAAGGGTTAAGTTCGTTTATAACGTGGAATTTGCAATTAAGATGTGCATCACTACTAAATAAATAAGAAGGTTTACAACTAAATGTACTGACCTGATTCCCACAACCACCTTGAAATCCTCTTCCAGTGACCTATTGATGTATTTTTGGAAGTTAAATTGGGTATGGCTTTGTGGTGCCAAATGTGCCTGAAAATTCAAAATTATTGACAACAAAAAAAACGACTTCCATAAGTTTCAACATACATTTGACAGATTGAATTGTGGATAATGAACACATATTTAATTTGTAAATTGTGGACAATGAACACATATTTAATTTGTAGTTATTTTCCTTGCTAACTTGAGTGAGACTCACCGATACAGCTAATATTGGATTTCTTGGATGAAGCTGCTCAGAAGCCAATAGTGCTTGTACGTAATTCTGTTCGAAGCCTACCTTGTGTTTTTGCTGCCTCAGGTATATTAATTCAACTTCCTCTTGGGCATCAGATATTCGTCATCATGCTTGCAAAGAAACACTTGCACCTGATTAGCCTTTTCGGTTAATATGGTTTGCGAAAACCTGCTATATTTTCTACCATAAAAATCCAGTCAAACACTTGTTCGAGGGCTTGTTTTGTTGAATTGTGCTGGTGGCAGCATGAACAACAAGGCAATTGTTGATGATTGGAGAATCAAGCCACGGTTGCCATTGCTTTGGTTCATTGATTTCTTGTTGAAGCAAAGGCCAATTGCAGATGCAATCTTTGAAGATGTGAAACGAAGGTATTTTCTCTTCTCTCTATTCAGTCCATTTTTCGTTATCCTAAAACAGTACAGTCAAAAATTAAAAAAATTCTATGATGTGTATATATTGGTGCTGTAGGGAAACACTGAGGAACATTTTACTGTCCATCTATGCAAATAAGAAATCTGTGGATGAAACACTGGTAGAGGTATTAATATTCTCCACTTATGTGCCATTTTAACCTCTTACAAAAATGGCTACTCAGAATTCATGAATTGACCTAAAAATTGCAGATCATTCGAGAACCCGCCAATGATGAAGGGGCACTTGATGCATTTGTTTCGATTGTGACAGGCCCACCAGGGCCGAACCCCGTGCAATTGATGCCATCAATCTCTATACCTGTACTAGTTTTATAGGGTGATGAGGATCCATTCACCCCCCTCGATGGACCTGTTGGTAGATACTTCTAATCTCTGCCTTCTCAACTTTCATATGTGAAGTTAATTGTGTTGGAAGGAGTAGGACATTGTCCCCATGACGACAGACCCGAGTTGGTCCACGAAAAGCTGCTTCCTTGGTTGGCTGAAACATTTAATTTCTGAGGAATTTACTTTCTCATCAGCAAGTTTTGATGAGCATTATATATTATTCCTATTGTAAAAAGACAAACAGCTCTTGTATTTATATTGTATATATCAAATCTTATTCAACCGCTTGAATATCTTTTGGCGCCGAAAAGAATGTAGGAGAAACTGATCCCTGACAAGTTGTAGAAGCTCCAAATTGATTCAAGGCATATATCAAATTATTCAATAAAAAGTCAAATTCAGCATAATAATAAAGAACAATTATTTAGTAATCTAAATTGCTCATGTTAACGATATGTGAATGATAGGATCCAATTTTATACATGGAAAACATACAATAATCTAAATCGAAATATAAGTTCACAGGCATCGTCAATCCTTTCCTTACAAGTCAGTTTTATAAATATAAATTCCAGCGATAGACGATACCACGTCAACTGTGGAATCAAATGCACCATTCCAAATATGGAATTGGTACATATACTTGAAAAAGTGCACACATGTTTAAGCGAATGGATTCACAACACAAATAAGTAGAGTGAAAACGACACCTATCCTTTTTTTTTTTTAATCAGTATACAAATATATATTTTTTAAATATATAAGATTTGATGGTGTTTTAACTGTTCCCTCTTTATGGCTTTGTTTCCACATGATGAAACTTTCCCATATACAAAAATTTAGACTTAAGAAAGTAGAAAATTTTCAAATGTGATTGCATTATATAGATGAGAGTTGATATGGTGCGCAGTGCGGTGAGTGGCAAGTTTTCATTGATAGAGAGATGGGCCCACAACATAGCTTCGCCAATAAGAATTGTTGTGCGTCCTGTAATATCCGATATCGCCTAGCTTGTGAGTTTTATTACTGGTTTATAAGTTACGTGCTCTCCTAACTACGTGGATTGTTTTGAGTTGTAAGGCTCAATAACAAAATCGTGATGTGTTGTGTGCACAAAGTAAGAAAAAGAAAGCCGATAATTTTAATTTTACAATATACATCATGTGCTTTTCATACATTATACTCTTCGCCTAATAACGTAAAGTTCTCTAGTGTGAATTTGTGTTAAATGCACCAGATTCCTCGAATGTTATTACATGGATGTCTTGTTCTAAGAACTGATTTTGGCATTTTCTCAGTCTTCTTCGAAAGTTATTAATTGTCATTAGAAAAAGGAAAACAGTGAAAATACATTCATGAAAATCTCAGTCTTCTTCGTTACAGTTGAAACACATGCTTGGATTTTCTATTGAATTCGTAGAATCTTGGGTGTGAAGTAAATGGATCCCACATTTTTTCACCCCGCAGCACTGGCACTCCAGAGGTGGAAAAACATTAAAGTCGACTGCCTCAGGAATGCAATTGCATTTCCAAAAACCATTAAAATCCTCTTCACAGAACAGGTAGTACCCCAAATGTAAGTGATCTGATTCTACATAATTAACTCTGCTCTGAAATAACTGTGCCATGGGGACCACAATCTTTGGTGGTTTTCACTTTGAGCTCACAAGAAAATGAAAACCATCTGCCACAATCTACATGACTGTCTGAAAATGCTAAAATAGCACAAAATGCAATGCCCTGCACTATGTTATTACGGAAGAAATCTGGTGGCATCTCCAAGGTTATAAAAGATCCCACACTTTGAAGCTTAAACAACTTTGGAATTTCATTCCCAGACAGTACGATATGAAGTTTGCCCATGATAGGGGTCCCAGTCAAAGCGTAAGTGATTGAATATATTTCTACTTAGGGTGAGAAATAAGACCACAAGATATTTGATTTTTAGATAATAGTCAATGCCCTTTATTCAAGTCCGTTGGAGCTTATTTATACTTAAAACAACTTAGCCAAACAATCTAACTATCACTCGAGATTGTAGGCAGGTCCTAAGCTAACAACTTGACTTATTCTTTTAGCTTAACTAAACAACCGAAAATGAATTAAACCAAATGATAAATCTCCATTAAATCAGCAAGTGATCCCATGTTGACCGAATCCCCCCCATGATCCATGTAGACTGCTCGAACGACCATTCTTCCAACGTACTGCATGTTGCATGTAACGTATGCATAAGTCTTGAGCCATGTGACCGTTTGACTTCCAAGCATCCATGCATAATTCAAATGTACCCAGCATACTTGTTGCTAGGCTTTGGAATCCTTGACGACCTCCGCGGCGTATCAATACCGCCTCCACGAAGAGGACCCTTGTCCTCAAGGGTCAGGTGAGGGAATTGCTTTGCCAGGAACTCTGAATCTTCCCATGTTGCGTCCTCATGTGGAAGGCGTTTCCAACGGACAAGACTTTGTTCCACCAACTTGCCACCTCTTTTAAGCCAACGAACATCAATAATTTTGTCCGGTTCTAAAACGAGTACTCCGTCGTCATTGACATATGGAAGAACTGCACTGAATTGAGGCATCTCACCAACGTATTTTTTGAGTAAGGACACATGAAATACCGGATGCACTCGAGATCCCGTCGGTAGTTTAAGCTCATAAGCCACTTGTCCCACTCTTCGCAGAATTGGATATGGCCCAAAGTATTTACTGGCCAACTTCTGATGAGCACGACGGAATACAGTAGTCTGCTTATACGGTGGAAGTCTTAGGAATACCATGTCACCCTCCTTAAACTCCACGTCGCGCCTTTTTGTATCCGCAAATTGTTTCATGTGATTGGTTGCCATTTTCAAATTCTGTTTTAATTGTCGCAGCAGCTCATCCCTAGACAACAAAGCTTGATCTACCTCGTGCACTGGAGAAGATTCCACATGATACATTGGTACTACCGGTGGATGTCGCCCATACAAAGCCAAAAAAGGAGTCATGCCTGTGGACTCATGGTACGTTGTGTTGTACCAGTATTCTGCCCAAGGTAGATAAGAGTTCCATTGCTTCGGCCATTGGTGAACAAAGCTTCGCAGGTATTGTTCAAGACATCTATTAATAACTTCCGTTTGACCATCGGTTTGCAGATGGTACGCAGAACTCATCTTGAGTTGTGTACCGGACATATGAAAAAACTCCTGCCAAAACTTGCTAATAAAAATAGGGTCTCGACCACTGATTATTGATTTCGGCATGCCATGTAATTTTACCACTCCATCAATAAACTTCTCAGCCACTGTTTTTGCTGTGAATGGGTGAGTCAAGGCCATAAAGTGTGCACTCTTGCTGAGCCGATCCACCACCACTAGAATAGAATTTTTACCGAGTGAGTTTGGCAGCCCTTCAACGAAGTCAAGCGTGATATCATCCCACACTTGGCAAGGAATTGGCAAGGGCTGGAGGAGACCCGCAGGCTTAAGGGTTGATGCTTTCGTTTTTTGACAAATCTCGCATTTACCTACATAGTCATGAACCGTTTGAAACATTGAAGGCCAAAAGAATTGTTGTTTCAAATGTTTGTAAGTACGTAGAACTCCTGAATGACCTCCCATCTTAGTGTCATGGGCTTCAAAAATTAAAGATTGACGGAGTCGAAGAGGAAATACAACTCGGCCCTTGAAGAAAATCAGCCCATTACGCATGAAATAAGGGCCAGTAGGTTGAGAGCCTGATGTGTAATTTGCTGCATGTAATCATCATCTTGGGCAGCCGTTTTTATTTCGTTCCAAATAGATACCTGCGCCACAAATAAACTGTTAAGAGCAGAACTGTCAGGTCGTCGTGAAAGGGCGTCGGCGGCAACATTCTCACGGCCGGGCCTATATTGGATTTCATATTCAAACCCCATCAATTTGGCCAGCCACTGTTGCTGTTCGGGTGTCATAATTTTTTGTTCCAAAAGGTACTTAAGGCTGCGTTGATCGGTTTGGATGATAAACTTTCGTCCCAGCAGATAAGGTCGCCACACACGGATAGCTTCTATAATCGCCAACATCTCTTTTGCGTATGTGGACCAAGATTTTTTTGTGACTCCCAAGGCACGACTCATAAATGCGATGGGATGCCCTTGTTGCTGGAGTATTGCGCCGATGCCGTCACAGGATGCATCTGTCACAATAACAAAAGTTTCATTAAAATTAGGCATGGCTAATGTGGGTGTACTTGTCATTGCCTTTTTTAAATTGATAAAAGCTTTGTTCGCTTCTGTATTCCATTCAAACTGTCCTTTTTTTAGAAGATTCGTGAGTGGCCGAGCTAAAACTCCATATCCTTGGACGAACTTTCTATAGTAACCTGTAAGGCCAAGGAATCCCCGTAGCTCTGAGATGTTCTTCGGTTGAGGCCAGGAGACCATGGCCGCAATTTTTGTCTCATCTACTTTTACCCCATGGCTGGTAATTATGTGGCCAAGGTACTCGAGTTCTTGTTGGCCAAAAGTGCACTTGCTTGCTTTAAGGAAAAATTGATGTTGTTTAAGAACCTCCATTGCCTGCTTAACATGAGTAAGGTGGCTACACCAAGAGGGACTGTATATCAGTATATCGTCAAAGAAAACAAGGATAAATTTCTTGAGATAGGGACGGAAGATAGAGTTCATGATGTCCTGGAATGTCGATGGTGCATTGCATAAGCCAAACGGCATTACTAAGTATTCGTAATGTCCGTTGTGTGTACGAAAAGCCGTTTTATGGATATCGGCTGGGTTTACACGTACCTGATGGTATCCGGCCCTTAGGTCCAATTTAGTGAAGTACGCTGCTCCATGTAACTCGTCCAGCATGTCATCGACTGTAGGGATTGGAAATCGGTCTTTAACAGTGGCGTTATTGAGAGACCGATAGTCGGTGCAAAATCGCCAACTTCCATCTTTTTTTTTGACAAGTAGTACTGGTGATGAAAAAGGGCTGGTACTAGGCCGAATGAGTCCCGAATTCAGCATCTCCTGGACTTGTTTTTCAATTTCGGCTTTCTGGAAATAGGCGTAGCGGTATGGCCGTACGTTGACTGGCTCAGTTCCCTCTTTCAATGTGATGTTATAGTCGATTTCTCGTCTAGGTGGCAGTTTTGTTGGCTCTTGAAATAAAGTGTTGTATTCCTTTAACAAATCTTGCATATCTGGAGTTGTTGTGTTGAGAGAGTCTTCTACATTCACATGGAAACAAATAGCAAAACCGGACTGCCCTTGTCTCAGCTCTTTGGTAATTTCGGTCAAGGATGCTGTTTGGATTGATTGAGGCCCGATGCCTTGTAACCGGCAACTTTTGTTCTCCCAAGTGAAATCCATGGTAAGTTGTTTCCAGTTGCAAACCACTGAGCCTAGCATCTCAAGCCACTGGACTCCAAGCACCATCTCCAACCATGTAATTGGAAGTGAATAAAGAGTCAAAGTGAATGGAACTTCTTGTAATAATACCTGAACCCGTTTGAATTTTCCCTTGCACGATAGCGTTTCTCCGTTTGCCACTCGCACCAAAAATCCTGTTGTGGGAATGATTGGCAGCCGTAACATGTTGGCCATTCGGGAGCTGATGAAATTGTGAGTTGAACCGCTATCGATCAGAACCATAATCTCATATGGTCCTACCTTTGTCGTGACCCGCATGGTTCTTGGGGCTGCCCATCCAGTGAGGGCATAGAAAGTGATTTTTGGATTGGTTGGCTCTTTAGTGTCAGGTTCTGTGCATAAGACTTCAGGAATTCCCTCATATGTAGTTTCATCATTCATTGTCTCACTTTCAAGGAGCAATAGCTGAGGTTGGGTGCACTTATGACCTGCTGTAAACCGATTGTTGCAATTGACGCAAAGTCCCATTGCTCGACGCCACTGCATTTGTCCCAAGTCAGCCGTTTGATGGGTCTCGTTGGTTGGGCACGCGTATTGTTTGTTGGTGCTGGTGGTGTACGGTTGAGGTACTGTGGTCGTAGCAACTTCCTTTGTCGCGTCAATTGATCATCCTTCATACGTGCGAGGCTTATAGCTTCCTCTGAGATTTCCGGCTTCAATCCTCCCATAAAGGTCCCGACCAAGGCCTTTTGCATCCAGCCTCGTACCCGGTTCCCAAGCCTTTCGAATTCCCTATGATAATCACGTAGTGACCCTGTCTGCTTAACCCTGGACAACGCCTCATCATAATCTTCGCACTCAGTAGGGCCAAACTGTGCCCAAAGCTCCTCCACAAAAATTTCCCACGTTACTGTTTTTTCTTCTTCTTGATAAGTTCGTCGCATCCACTGCCACCATTGGTTGGCCTCTCCTTCGAGGTGAAAAGAAGCTAAGGAGACTTTCTGTTCGTTGGTTGCTTCCTAGTACTCGAAAAATTGCATGATCCTATTATACCACTCCGTTGGGTCGTCGCCGGAATATCGTGGACACTCTAGTTTGGTAAGTCTTGATGCTAGCTGATGGCGGCTCCCTTCACTGTCTCCACGGCTAGGCTGTGAGGATCCAACGTGATCAGAATTGTTGTGACTTGGCGTCCCTTTTGAAGTTGAAAGTGAATCTACCAGTTTGCTCATTGTTTCTTCTAGGCGGTGTAATCTGTCAGTAAGCCCTAGTTCCATACGCTTCATTCCATCTTGCAAGCTTCCGATCTCGGCTTCCACACGCTCTATGCGTTCCTTGTTGGTTGACATAGTAACCTCGCTCTGATACCACTGATAGAGGTCCCAGTCAAAGCGTAAGTGATTGAATATATTTCTACTTAGGGTGAGAAATAAGACCACAAGATATTTGATTTTTAGAAAATAGTCAATGCCCTTTATTCAAGTCTGTTGGAGCTTATTTATACTTAAAACAACTTAGCCAAACAATCTAACTATCACTCGAGATTGTAGGCAGGTCCTAAGCTAACAACTTGACTTATTCTTTTAGCTTAACTAAACAACCGAAAATGAATTAAACCAAATGATAAATCTCCATTAAATCAGCAAGTGATCCCATGTTGACCGAATCCCCCCCATGATCCATGTAGACTGCTCCAACGACCATTCTTCCAACGCACTGCATGTTGCATGTAACGTATGCATAAGTCTTGAGCCATGTGACCGTTCGACTTCCAAGCATCCATGCATAATTCAAATGTACCCAGCATACTTGTTGCTAGGCTTTGGAATCCTTGACGACCTCCGCGGCGTATCAGCCCATGGAAAAACCTCTTTGTACCAAAAAATCATAATTTTAAACCCAAAAAAAAAATTGTAGAAATTGTAAACAGAGAGAGTTAAAGACACACATTTTCCTGTATTTCTTACCAACGGAAAGCTAGCATATAGTCCATATGCGGAATTCTCTGGGTATCTTCAACAATTCCTGCAGTATAATTACCTTCCAATTTAAAATTATTGCTCCGGTCAAAAAACATTGCGTATAAGATTCATAACTTAGAGAACAAACCTAAGAATGGTTACGGTGCTAGGCAATCTCGTGCAAGGAATGGAGGCTTTGGTAAAGATTGACGCCTCTCACTATAACTTAAGAGGAGGTATCGCAACATGAAATGTTGGATAATGCTTTCTGGTATCCTCTCAATATTGGTTTTCGCTAGATTCAATATTATTGGGTAGGATAATTGGCCAAGACATTCGGGCAATCTCTGAAGCTTGGAGCAACCCCGGAGATCAAGAATTCCAAGAGATTTCAACTTCCATAGGCTGCTTGGGAGACTCTTAAGCCTTTTACAATTTGAAAGGACCAAGAACCCAAGCCTAAGTAGACGCTCAATTGATGAGGGCAGTTCTTCAATTGCAGTCCCCCTTAAAAATAACCAGCTTATATTACCTGATGAGATCTCTGGAAGCCTCTTCAGTTTTGGGCAGCCCGAAAGATCAAGTTTGGTAAGAAATTCCAAGTTAAATATTCCAGATGGAAGACTTTTCAGGCTTTTGCTACCTCTTAGATTCAAGATAACTAGCTTGTTCAGACGTGGCATCAACGTGGGATTTGGTGCTTTGGCAATTATCTTATTGTAGGCAGCATGGATTATCTGGTTTAACTTACTCTAATGCTGCTCGGTCAAAAAAGAGGCCAAGACAAAATCGTTACCACATATAATAATTTAATATTGTTATTGAAAGATTGCACATATATAATAAGATATGCATACCTTCACACAATCCCAAAGTTGTTCAATGTCATTATCAGGCACTTCAAGTAACACAAGCTTCTCTGCACTAAGGTTTGAAGGCAATGACTTCAGCGGATATCCATGCCAGTGAAGATATTTCACTTCAGCAAATCCAGAGTCTTGCAAATAAGACACCTTACATTTGTTCTCTCCATTGAATGATGAACTGTAGAACTTTAGAAATCTCAATTTAGGCATCTTTGTGAAAGTATTGGGATTTAGACGGATCTCTTTTACTTTTGACATATCTAAACAGATGCCCTCGATTTTTTCTGTCCCCTAAAAATGAATAAAAAAAATTAAAGTTAAAATCAAATGAAAGATATGTATATTCCACTAATGAATCGCACTTCAACCCCACCAAGACAAATTTTTGGGGCAATTTTGTCCCTAATTCACAATTAGAGGTAGCTTAGTTATTAATTCAATTTTTATTTATTCTTGTATGGAGTTTATGTGGGATTGGAGAGGGGCTCTCTTTAATTACTCATATCAAACACTTAATTGCAAATGCACAAAGAAACATATTAACATAAAAATAAAAATTCTGTACGTGTACTACACAAATTTACATATCAATTATGCTTACAAACGGTTATGCAAGTTGTCATCGCATTTATAATTTATTGCTACGTCATCTAACCACTATTGTTTTTTCTAATCATTGCCACTCTTCTATTAATTCTAAGACTCATCCCGTTCGAGCGTATGTAAATATATTCACATCAAGTTTTTAAACACTACATTATTCCAAAATAATAATCCACAACAAACTGCTTACCATATTATATGTAAAAACTTCATAAATATCCTCATGATACCACAATCTACTGCGGTTTTCAGGATTAATTGATTCTTGTCGAACAATTTCCCTACCCAATTCTTGTAGTAAATCATGCATTGTTATCTTTTTGTGTGAATCAATAGCGATGAGAGACTTATCAACAAGAACACTTATTCCTATTTCTGGGTAGAAGCCGCTTGCATTAAAGAATTTCATTATAGGATTTACATGCTCACCTCGAAAGAAACAAGCAACATCAAGGAAAATACTTTTCTCTTTATCGTCCAAATCATCATAACTTATTTTTAATACCTCTAGAATACTTGGATGGAGGATTCTTTGCAATTTATCTATTGCGCTTTCCCAAACTTCTTTTTCCCTTTTATGTAGAAAGCAACTCAAAACTTTAAGAGCTAAAGGAATACCTTGAGCATATTTCGTTACGTTGCTTGAAAGTTTCTCGTAACCAACATCAGGATGGTTTCGTTTGAAGGCATGTTGACTAAAAAGCTCAAGAGCATGATGATATTCTAATGCCTCCATCTCATATATTTTACTCACCCCCCAATTTCTAAGCACTTGTTTATTTCTGGTGGTTAATATGATTCGACTCACTGGCGTCAACCAATCAAGGCTTCCCATTAAAGATTCCAATTGGCTGAAGCAAGTCACATCATCAAAAACAATCAAAACCTTCATGCGACTGAGCCTTCTAAAATTGAGGTCAATATAAGGCATCACATTTTTATCCTTCAATATATTTGAAAGAAGTTTTTGTCGTAAGCAAGCTAATCCTCCTGGTCTTTGTGACTCTTCTCTAACATTTTCGAGGAAGCAAGAACATTCAAAATCACCTGAGATTTTGTCGAAAATAGCTCTAGCGATTGCTGTTTTGCCTATACCACCAATGCCCCAAATCCCTAAAGCGTAAACACCTTTCGACTCAACACCTAATAGAGATTCAATTTCATCAACTGTTGATTCCACTCCAACCAGCTGGTTTTTATTATCACGCGGCTGAAATACTTCATCCAATCTCTTCAAAATGTGATTAACAACTTCATTTGTAAGTTCCGACTCATGCCTAGCAAATACTTAAAATTAGCAGCAGTAACTTCAAATTAATAGGAGGAATTTGCATTAAATAAGAAATAAGAGAGATTGTCAGTTTTCCTACTGAAATTAATACATACCATACAAGTCTTCAATCTTCCAATGAATTGATAACTCTTAAATTACACGAATATGCGTGAGTTTTTTTTTTTAATGGTGCTGTATGAGTGATAGGTTGACATTGCTTAAAAAACAACAGATCACCACTAATTTTGTTAGATATATATTGTAAAATTCTCTTGCTTTTTCTATCAAAATTATTTTGTAATTATAGAGCACAAAAGTGAGGAAGTCAAGAAGTCTAGAATTTGATGCTTAAAAATATTTAAAATTGAAGTTTAGCATCTGGAAATTTAACTAAGAGTGCTGCGTGAATTTTATTTATTGTTAAATATTAGTATGAGAAATTAAAGGTAACTTTTCAATTTCACCTGATGTTAAGAGAATGAAAGCCAGACAAACTGGCTGCTTCCTTCAAAGCTTTCCTCCAAGTCTGCAGCTTCTCTAAATTCTCCTTAAATCTTTCTTCAAGCTTCGAAAATGAAATCCCAAAAGGCCCTGTTTGGTTTCTCGCGTCTAATGGATCAACCCGATAGAAAACTGGAATCACAATCTGTGAATACTCTTTCTTGCACTCGAGGATCTTTACAAGTTCATCGAGACACCATCTGGAAGATGCATACCCTTCTGAGAAGACAATAACTGAAATGGCTGATGCTTCAATTGCATTCACAAGTGACTCCGAAATTTCGTCTCCTCTGTTAAGTTGGTCATCAATGAAAGTTTGGATATTTTGTCGACACAGAGCAAAACAGAGATGGCTAGTAAAGTTGTCACGGGTGTCCTCTCCTCTGAAACTAACAAAAACATCATACTTCTTGTTGTTTTGAGAAGAAGAAGCCATAATCAACAAAATCAGTTGAATTGATTAGAAAAAGATTTTGATTCGGATGAAAACAATTATTGAACCAAATGTGAGCGACTCTGTAGAATAAATCGATGCCATGAAGCTTCCTTCAAGTTCTGTGATAATTTTTCAATTTCATCTCATTGTCCAAGCACCGTGCACTCCACGATGATTGATTAATTCAACTGCTTTGTAGACTTTTAGCTGAAAAGTCCACAAGAACACCATACTTTTCAATGCACGGCTTCTGTGTTTTAGGGTGCGTTTGGGATTGAGGTTGGGCAGCTGTAGCTTAAAAGTTACAGCACTAAAGTGTTTGGTAAACACTAGCTGCTGTAGCTTTTAAGCTATGTTGATATGATTTTTCACTTGTATAATATAAAATTTATTATATCTTTAATAAATTTATCAAAATTATTATTTAAAATTTATATTTACTATATATTATTAACTTTTGTTTCATAATTACAGCTTTTTTTTCACAGCAGCTGTAGCTTAAAAGCTACAGCACCTCAATCCCAAACGCACCCTTAATGCTCATAACCACCAGCAATAAGTAGGGTGATATGTTACTTTTTATCCCTGAATTTATCTTATCCGTCCTCATCTCTCAATTAATTGTATTTAGTTTCAAAATTATTCTTTTTTGTTTTGTTTTAATAGCTCTTATTCATGTTCCTTAGCGTTGATTTTAAACATATGAAGTCTAGCTTTTTTTTAAAAAAAAGTTATCTTAAAATTGAGAATTCCGCACGAACACCATACTTATCAAGACACGGCTTCTATTCTTTAATGCTCATAACTGCCAGCAATAAGTAGGGTTGATATTTTAATTTTTATCTATGAATTTATCTTATCGGTCCTCATCTCTCAATTAATTGTATTTAGTTTCAAAATTATTCTTTTTTTGTTTTAATAGCTCTTATTCATGTTCCTTAGCGTTTATTTTAAACATATGAAGTTTAACTTTTTTTAAGAAAATTAGTTTTTTTTGGTAACATATGTTTGATTTTTAGATATTTACATTTGAATTAAAAAAGAAAATTTTTATGACCTTTGCCGAAATGAAAAAATGTTTGAATGGAAAATAAATACTATATCCTAAAAATATTTCAATTCAATATAGTTATTTCATAAACTACAAAACCTAATCCCTTTTATTCGTTTTGACTTATAAGGACATAAATGTTAAATAACTACATTTAATGTGTTTTCTTTATAAAAACAAACAAGATGCCACTTAATTTTTAGATATTAAAAAAATAAACATGTTATTGAAACATTTATATTCAAAACCATTCAAATTTTAATCAAATTCTAACCTATTCAGACTTTAAATTAAAAATAAACGCTACCTTAATATCTTTTCAAGTCTCTTGCATAGTGATGAAAATTAATTTTATTTAATCTTTCTATGTTGGATTAGGCTTCAATTGTATACCATTGTATCTTATGTTTGAAAATCTTTTAAAGTATTTTCAAATTCAGAGAAAAGGAAAATTGATATTAAAAAATAATTTAATTTCAACTACTTATGAGTTGTTGGACCATAAACTGTATTATATGTCAAAGAACATGTTTAGCTGGATAAAATTGTTGGCTACATCCTTCACTAAAAGAAATTATATAATATATTAAAAATAATACAATCAATTAATGCACGTATTGTGACGCACATGCAAGCTAAAAGGGAGTACATGTGGCTAATTAGCAAGCTGTCAGCTTAAAGCAAAGCACATGCATGCTTCACCTATGTGCTTGTCATGCATGATTGGAGGCAATGGATATATATAAAGTAAAGAATTGAAGCAGCTGTCACCATTTTCATGAATCAAACTAAAACAATGTAATTCAAAGAGAAGAAAAAGAAAGGAAAAGCTGAGAAGGGAAGAAAACAAAAGGAAAAGAGAAGAGGAAAAGAAGAAAAGATGAAGAAAGAAGAGGAAAAGAACAAAAGAACAAAAGATGAAGAAGAAAAAATAAAGAAAAGAAAAACCGAGAGTGAGAAATGATTTTGAAAAGAGGAATTGAGAGGAAATATTATCGGAAAGAGAATTGGATAGTTATATCTATATCCAGTAAGTCAGTAGGTAACGTATTTAAGAAATTTGAACAATTATGATTTAGTTTATGTCATATGTATAAGTTTTTATATCAGTTCTAACAATTAATTTTTGAATCCTATATTTTAGGAGAAATCCAAGAATTAAGGAATCTATCGGAGCTCCAACGAACCCCGAAGTGAAACATGTTTTGTGAGTGGATTACTATTATTATTATTTATATATATTCTACAAAGTATTTATGTTTGATAGTATGATTTAGTATCATGTTATGATTATATGTACGCATATTATATGATTGATTGAATCATGAGATGTGATTGCCAGATACCATATGTGTACCCTTCCCCATAGGCTCTATGCATGTGTAGTGAGAGTTAGATTACTCGACCCTTGTGATGTAGTTAATTTCGCTGAGTATTGAGAGTTTTTTCTCCCACTTTACTTGTGCAATGATGATTCCAGTAAATATTGAGAGTTATTTCTCCTACATATTATTTGGTGCAGTTTTATCATATATATATGATTTCATATTTGCTTGTGTAATGTGTTCAGTGTGAAGGTATGTCATACAATTATGTACAAGCACCAGAGCACTAATTTATATATATATATATATATATATATATATATATATATATAGATACAAACACACAAACACACAATTATATCCATTCATTTAGCCACAAGTATATTATTTTCCTATTTACCCCATTTCTTTAAGATTTTCGTAGGATTTTGTGCAATTCAGTTTCTAATCAGTTGAGGTTGGGCCACAACATGCATTACTGCATGACTTATATTTTGAGCACGTTTATGTTTATATGTATATATCTAAAGTGTATGTATGTACAGTAAGATGTGAACTGTGTAAGTTTTGAATATATTTTTGAATGAGGTACATATGTTATTATTTGTTTATAACAAAGGCCGAGGCTAGTGTTATGTATTCATGAATTAAATTTATGTCACAAGCTTTAGATATAAGATCACATGATTCACCTCGAATTTGGCAAAGAGGTTGGGTCAGGTTGTGTCATGTATGATATGCACTTACTTAGATTCAATATAACCATCATTTACATGATAGTTTTTCAAAATAAGTGCACATATATCATAGTATGATTTACTTTTTATATGGCTAACATGGTACTGATCATGTATTCTAAAATTTGTCCCTTAGTTAGCGGCATTTGTTTTAAAATTTTATGCTAAAATAAGGTCATTTTAAATTTCAAAGTGTAAAATGTATTTTATACATTTACACAATACTAAGGATGAAATGGTCTTCAACATAGATTCCTTAATAAATTTTAATAGAGCTGACAGAAAGTGGTTATTTAGAGAAATTGAACAATAGATGGTGCCTTTATTTAATTTATTAATAAAATGCATCTACAAACTGATGTAGTCCAAAAGGCGTCCTTTGTTATAGTGTAATGGGAGTAAATATATGAAATAAAATGTTGAAGAAATATCTGTGGGGAATAATAATTGCAGAAAAAGGGAGCAATAATTGATAAAACTTTATTTTAAAAGTTGGACTATTGGCACCCCTCTAGTCTCCTCATCAAACCCTTTTTCAGTTATATTTATTTTATTTCCAAAAATTTCCTTTTATTTTCAAAGACACTCTTTTAGTTTTTCATTTAATCTTCTTTTATTGTTAAAACTCAAAGTAGTATTGTGTTTTTTTTCATCTCTTTTGCAATCGTATTGTTATCCTACATACAAATTAAAAAGTTTTTTAGGTGATAAAGTTTGAATGCTAATCATTAGCTTAAATAACACATATTTTAGATTGTAGTTTGAAAGTAATCTTGAGTACAAAAATATTTAATCGATAAGAAATAGGAAAAGAAAAATAGATTATTCTAAATTTATACAATTTATCTTAGATAAGAAATAATAGGTAGGAAATAAAAAAAGGATTGATTATTAATGAAAGTAATTTGTTGGGGAAAAAAATCCTACATGTGTTTATTTCTTCTTTGCTCTTAATTGTAATTTTATTTGAAATAGGGTTTTATAAGAATAATGAAGGGGTGCCAATAGTTTCACTCTTATTTTAATTGAAATATAGGTAAGAATTGATGGTGCTTCGAGACACATTACAAATGTAGTTTTTCTAGTGAAAAAAAGAGTACGATAGGAAGATTAGATAGATCACAGAAAGGTCTTGACTTCTATTTATAGATAATTATGTACTCTTTTATTTGGATTGTCACTTTTCATGATACCCTTTCATTTATGGTTATTAAATCAAATTTTGAATAAGATCATCACTGGTCCAAAATAAACCGTCACCATTTCAAATTGAAGTATAAAACCATGGATGGATGCATCTTTAAATAAAATGATATATTTTTATTATATTTGACACTATTTAATTAGACATATCTTTACAGTCGAACACCTATTTAAAGCTCACTTGCCAGACTCGGCTGGATTGGGCTGGGCCTGCTATAAGAATGTGTTACCAGAATGAAGCTTTGCTTTGATTATCACATACACATAGAGGGAAATTGAAATTTATGATGGCGTTGGCCGCTCAATTCCTGCTTCGGATTCCCCAACTCGGAAGGAAAAATATAAACTTTCCGTTGTACAAGCATTGCGGGAATTATAAGCCATTGTTCTTGTCTTGCAATTCAGCACCAATGACAATTGTTCTTCATCTTCTTCTTCGAAGAAGAAGAATTACTTAGAATTGACGGACGATGAGCTGCTTCGCGAATGCGAAATGGACACGTACAAATCGTCTGGACCAGGCGATCAGCACCGCAACAAGCGTGAATCCGCCGTACGTCTCAAGCACGTACCGACCGGCATCATAGCGCATGTGGCCGAAGACTGATCGCAGCACAAGAATTGCGCGTCAGCTATGTCGCGCCTCCGCACTCTTTTGGCCCTCAAAGTGGGGGGCAGTGTGAATCTTGATACGTATTCGCCGCTGCCACAGCTTCTTCAAATCCTTCCTCCTAAGTCTACTATTAGAAGTTCAGAAGTTGGTCCACAATTTGGACCTAACAATCCTAAATTTGCTTTGGTATTACACTATTCACTTTTGCTTCGTTTTTTGTTTTCTATTAAAATTTAAGTCATAGTAATGATTTTTTTTTTTTTGGTTAACTACAGGGAATGCAAGCTCTGCTTGATCTAATTTTCGCAGTCGAGGGATCTGTATCAGAAGCAGCAAAATTCTTGGGGTATTGCATTAAGCTTAATACTCTATCAAGTGATAATTGAACTTTAAAAGGAGAAATTGCTATATGTAATGTGTTTGATTGGCGTTTAGGTTTCCAATATTTTTTTAATTTAAAATTTTTCTCATATGGTGATCTCTTATACATGTGGCAGGTTAAGCACTGGAGCATTGTCACGGTTGATTCTATCGGATGATTCTCTTCGAATGGCGGTGAATGAGTTCAGGACTTCTAAGGTATGCTAATTCATAGCTGATAGTGTGTATTACGATAAGATTCAACCTGTTGATTAATTTAAAATTGTTATCTTCTTTCTTATTTGCGCAACAAATATAATACTTGAGTAAGAGTATTTTCTTTTTTACTTTTGTGCAACAAATATAATAAGTCTGTTTTTTGTTGTTGAGTGTCTGCGTCAGTGCCCGATGGCATATTTTTAAGTAGCTTTAAAGCATATTTGGCTCTTTGTTTATGAATAATGTTCAATAGCAACCTGCCCCATTGATAAGAGAAATGTATGATATAATTTTTCAAGATACCAACCTGCATTATGAATTGTTATTGGAAGGAAGTACGATAATAAATTAAGAGCAAAGACTTATTAAAAGATGTATCTTCATTATTACGTGAAATGTATGTTCTGCTTCTCATTCACTTTACCAGAATTACAAAAGTTTTATGTTATTGATGGTTGGATTGTTTCTGGGTTATCCTTGTTTTTAATGGACAATCTTCATTTGAAACATGAAAATTTTAAAAAAAACTCCGATTTGTGCAGGGTATGAAGCCTCTTAAGTAGGACTTCTTGGGTGCTACTATTGTGTTCGGCAACTTGAAATTCTTACGAATTGCTTAAATATGCAAGCAACAGAGAACAAACAACCCTTTTGTATATTAAGATAACATGAATTAATAAGTTATACACATTCTTCACATATTTATACTAAACGAGAAAAATGGTAGCTTGCTCAAAGGATAACAGAAATGAATAAAACAAAAGATTACAGCTGCACTAGCCAATCATTGAAAACATTCTAGAAACTCCAGGTTGCAGTATTCACGTGTAGATATTCCCCTGCATAACTGTTCTGCCAGCTCATTGAATACACCTCAGCTTTTACATCAGCTGGCTGCTGGATATGGTTGCTCAGGTGGCATGCCAACATGGCCTTGGGGTCAACTGTTGACTCATCTTCACAATCTGAATTCTCAACACCCTCTCTCAAACTTAAGGTCTTGTCGAAAACATTAAGTTTGCTTCTAAATTGACTGAACTTGTAGTAAGGCAATGGTTTGGTTAGTATGTCTGCAACTTGATCTCTGCTGGCTACAAAACTGATTTCCAGCTCTCCTTGAGTGACTTTGTCTCTAATGAAATGAAGATCTATCTCAAAATGCTTTGTTTTTGAGTGATACACAGGATTTGTGGCTATTGCTGCTGCACTTGTGCTATCACTTAAAATCATTAGAACTCTTTGCATATCGATTTCCAGTTCACCAAACAGAGAACTGATCCAAGTGATTTCAGTGGTACACAGAGCTATGGCCCTGTACTCGGACTCAGCTGTAGATCTTGCTACCATGCCCTGCTTTCTTGAGCTCCAAGCTACTAAATTATCTCCCAAAAACACACAATATCCACTTATCGATCTTCTGTCATCCTGATCACTAGCCCAGTCAGCATCTGTATAGGCTATTAAATCTAAGTGTTCTGACTTCTGGAATTTTAAGCACATGTTACCAGTGCTCTTTAGGTACCTCAACACTCGTTTGCAAGCTGTCCAGTGAGATTGTCTTGGGTCAGACATGTATTGGCTAAGCTTGTTAACAGAATATGCAAGCTCTGGTCTTATTAGGACAGCATACTGTAGACTCCCTACAACACTTCTGTAAAATGAGGGATTGTCAAGTTTGGTGCCTTCACCCTTCTTTAGTTTCTCTGTTGTGCTGAATGGTGACTCTATTCCCTTGTAATTTTCCATCTCAGTTTTAGCTAATAAGTCTTGAACATATTTAGCTTGAGAGAGCATAATTGAGTGCTGATTTCTTATGACCTGTATCCCAATGAAGTAGCTCAAATTTCCAAGATCTTTCAGTGCAAAAGCTCCACTTAGCTTTCCTATCACTTCCTCAATACCTTTGTTGTCTGCCAGTTATAATTTTGTCATCTACATACACAAGCACAATGATTATTTTAGCACTGCTTCTCTTGAAGAATAGAGAGGTATCACATTTGGAATTGTTGAATCCCCAAGAGCACAGAGCATTCTTTAATTTGTCAAACCATGCTCTGGGTGCTTGCCTCAGTCCATAAAGAGCTTTCTGGAGCTTGCATATGTGGTTTGGTCTTCTCTTATCTTCAAATCCCTCAGGTTGTGGCATGTACACTGTTTCTGTCAAGTCTCCATTCAGAAACACATTATTTATGTCAACCTGCCTCAACAGCCAATCATTGTTTACAGCCAAAGTTAAAATGATTCTGATTGTTGCAGCTTTGACCACAGGGCTGAAGGTTTCATTAAAGTCAAGTCCTGGTGTCTGCAGAAACCCTTTTAGCACAAGTTTAGCTTTGTATCTATTTATGGTGCCATCTGGATTCTCCTTTACTTTGTACACCCATTTGTTGCCAATGAGTTTGTAGTTCTGGTCATGTGGTATTAAGGTCCAGGTTTGGTTTTTGACAAGAGCATTGTATTCATCCTCCATTGCTCTTCTCCATTTAGGATCTTTTAGTGCCACAGTTGAGTCAGGGGGTAAGGAAGTTTGAGATTGAGTGGATATTTGATAAACTTTAGGTTTGAAAATCCCTGCTTTGGACCTTGTGATCATGGGATGTAAAGAGGCTTGAGTGTTTGGTTTTGTTATAGGAGGCAAGATGCAGTTTTCTGCTGAGGAGTTTGGTGGGAGTTGAGTAGGTGTGTGGTTGTCTGATACAGTGTTGAGGTTCAAATTCTGACAGGCTTCTTCTTGACCAAAGCTTGGGAGCTGTTCTGAGTTTCCAATAGTGGCCTGAGATTAACTATGAGCTGCGTTTTGCTGTGCTGACTCAGGGGGAACACTGGTGTTGAAGGATACAACTTGAAATTTTTCAAGAACTGTGAGGGAATCATTTTGGTCAGTGAGCCTGTGTTTGCAGAAGTTTGAGTCATTTTGAAAAGGGAATAAATGTTCATTAAATTTGACACTGGCTGAAATGTAAATTCTCTCTGAATGATGCATGCAAATGTAACCTTTGTGATTGTTGCTAATGCCTAGCAGTATGCATTTGGAAGTGTGGAAATCAAACTTATGCTTGTTGTAGGGTCTTAGGTATGGAAAGCATTCACAACCGAAAACTTTAATTTGGGAATAATCTGGTTTGGTGAGATGTAGCAGCTCAAAAGGAGTTTTATTTTTAAGAATGGGTGAGGTTAGTCTGTTTATGATGTAGATAACATAGCTGAAAGCTTCTTGCCAATATTTCAAAGGCATTTTTGCTTGGGCTAGTAATGTTAGGCCAGTTTCCATAATGTGTCTGTGCTTTCTCTCCACTTTTCCATTTTGTTCATGCAGATAGGGGCATGAGTGTCTTAAGGCTATTCCTTCTTTCTTGAGAAAGGGTTCGAAGGTCTTAAACTCCCCACCCATGTCTGTCTGTAAAGCCTTGATTCTTAAATTTAACTGGTTTTTTACTTGGCTTTTAAACACAATGAATGTGTCAAGGGCTTGTGATTTTGTTGTTAAGGGAAACAACCATGTATATCTTGTTTTGTCATCCATAAATGATATGTAATATCTGTGCCCATGGGTAGATGGAATAGGTGCTGGCCCCCAGAGGTCACTGTGTATCAGTTCTAGGGCTGTGCTGGTCTTGGTTTCAATGCTTTTAAAGTTCAGCTTTGATTGCTTTCCATACTGACATGCATCACAAAATGAAGGAAATATATTTTTATTAAAGTTGAGCTGATTACAGGATAAAAGAGTATTTTTCAGAACTGACTCATTTGGATGCCCCAGCCTAAGGTGCCAAAGATCCATTTCATTTGTTCTAAAATTCCTACTGCTTGTGTCAGCTCTACTGGACTCAACAACGCTGGTACCTAAAGACTCATTACTATCAACACTGAAATTAAAACATGCCATTGACATTGGATTGCTAATGCAACTTATTGACTCAGGTATTGAAGATGAAGATAACTCAGCAGCATATGTGACCTTGTTGCCACTCAAATGAGTGGGCATGCATAGCAGCTCATATAATCCATCTCTAGCCACTCCTTTCACCAGAATTCTCCCTTGGCTCTTGTCCTTGATGAAGCAAACAGATTTTTGGAACTCAACATCAATATCATTATCATGAAGCAATTTGGAAACACTAATGATATTTTTGGTAATATCAGGTACACATAAAACATAATTTAATTTAATGTGTTTGTGTGGACAGTAAGCAGGCAATATAGAGTAGCCAATGTGAGAGATGTGAAGTTTGTTACCATTACCGACAGTGAGCTTGTCATTACCTTGGTACTCTGAGTTCCGGTTCATGTTTCCAATGGCATTGGTCACATGATTTGTGGCACCACTGTCAAGGTACCAGGGATTGCTGCTTTGTCCTTCTGCTGTGGCCATGTAGGCTCCTCTTCTCCTATTTGGCTGTGGCACATAATTTTTCTTGAACCTATGCCAGCATTCAGCAGCTGTGTGTCCCATTTTGAAGCAGATTTGGCATGGACCCTTTGATTCAGAGCTTTCATTTTTTGCAACAGCTTTGGCTTTCCCTTTATCTTGACCATTTTGATTTCCCTGACCAGGACCACCATTACCACCATTTCCAGAACCACCACCAGGATTTCTGAAAACTATCCTAGGTTGTTGCTGATTACCAAATATTTCACCATTGCCCCAGTTCCTTCTGCCATTTCTCATCTGTGTGAAGTTAGCCTCAAGTGTCCCTGGACTGAGATTTTGCTCAGTCCTGGTTTCTTGGCTGAGGAGCATGCTATAGACCTCTGATAATGAGGGAGTTTCTGGCATAGAATTAATGTTAGTGACAACAGAGTCATATTCAGATCCTACTCCAGCTAAGACACACAAAATGAAGTCCTCATCATTCATATTATTTCCAGCTGCTCTAAGTGTATTTAAGATAGTTTTCATTCTGGAGTAATATTCATGAATTGTAAGAGAGCCCTTTTTAGTGGTTTGAATCTGTGTCCTTAAATACAGGATTCTAGCTCTTGTTCTTGCACCATACTGATTGGTAAGAGTTGTCCAGACTTCATGTGAAGTAGAACAATCCACCACAGTGCCTAGGACACCCTCACTGAGTGATGAGAGCAACCAGCTCAACAAAATATGGTCTTGTTTCTTCCAGATTTGATATTCTAGATTTTGGTGGGTAACAACAGTTTGGTTAGGTCCAGGACTGGTGAAACATCTAGGGGGACATGTATAGCTTCCATTTATGAAGCCTTCAAGCTCATTGGCTCGTGTGCTGGAGACCACTTGTGATCTCCAGAGCATGAAGTTGTTCTGTGTTAACTTGATGGGAGTGGTGAACACATATGTGTTGCTGGTGATATGTTGGGTAGGAGATGGGTTCATTATGGTCACATTTCTGGTGTTATTATTTGGATTCTGATTGTTGATATTTTCAGGTTGGTTTTGATTCAAGTCATTTGGTTGATCATCTGGATTTTCCAGTGTTTGATTCATGTTTGTTTTTGAATTTCTGCTGCTTTCCATAGCTCAAAAGTTGCTTTGATACCAACTTGAAATTCTTACGAATTGCTTAAATATGCAAGCAGCAGAGAACAAACAACCCTTTTGTATATTATGATAACATGAATTAATAAGTTATACACATTCTTCACATATTTATACTAAACGAGAAAAATGGTAGCTTGCTCAAAGGATAACAGAAATGAATAAAACAAAAGATAACAGCTGCACTAGCCAATCATTGAAAACATTCTAGAAACTCCAGGTTGCAGTATTCACGTGTAGATATTCCCCTGCATAACTGTTCTGCCAGCTCATTGAATACACCTCAGCTTCTACATCAGCTGGCTGCTGGATATGGTTGCTCAGGTGGCATGCCAACATGGCCTTGGGGTCAACTGTTGACTCATCTTCACAATCTGAATTCTCTACACGGCAAATATTTTTTTTTCTTTTTTCAGTCACCATAATGGGGGTCATGGTGAAACAACTTGCTATTCACTCTGGACAAGAATGGGCTTCTATAAGTAAAGCACACTTATTTCACTCTTTCCTTAGTATGGAGCTGCTTACCGTTGGGATGAAGATGGTAATAGCAGATTTAGAAATTAGTTTTCTTCAGTAGGAAAATTCTAAATCTTGGAAAATTTAAAGTTGTACTAGAAAACAAGCTGCCTATTCAACCAATGGCTAAATGTAGCATAGTAGTCTCCTTAGACGATTAATTAGATTGCATTCCTTTTGATCTCTCTCTTTTCATTTTTTCTCCTTTTTGACTTGCACTTCTCTGTTCCTTTCCTCAAAAAAAAAAATTTGCACTTCTTTGCTGATGTCTTCCCAATATCCTATGATGTACAAATGCACAAATACTCTTGTTGTGACGTTAACCATATATGGTTTCTTTTTTATTTTGGTCCATTTTCCAACAACATAGAATAGTAAGAAGAATACTTTATTTTAATGATGCTTCTCTGCTTTCTTAAATGTATGCTTGTTCTTGTTCACATTTTACTGTTCATCATAATTGGTATGGTCTTTCTTTGGCATCATCAAGCTCCAAATGTGATGAAACATTTTGAATTTCTTATTGATCCAGCCTTCACTTTAGTATAATGTATACACCGTACCTGCAGTAAGTATCATTGATAGTTCTGAATGAGTGCGAAAGCAGACTAGTGTGTAACTTCATGATTTATTTACTGGTTTGCACATCCATATTTCAAATGGTTTACTGGTCTCTGGCCTAAAGAGAGGGAAAATGAAAGACTTGTGAGACAATCCTCATGGCTTTGTTGACATCAATTTGGTGGTTGATTGAGAAATGAATGATCATACATATACATATACATATACATACATACATACATATATATATATATATATATATATATATATATATATATATATGTAAGCCGGAACCATCTCTCAGATAACAACGCTACGTACTATATCAAAAGTTAAAATTTGACCAACCGCGATCCAAAGCAAATCTACTTATTTTCAAAGATGGTAATTTATTTTAAAATTTGGAAAAGCCGATCCATTAATTGTTTAATTTGAGTTTTTAATATTGAGATCCGACGAAAGCACATCCATCCTTCGATCCTATTTCCTTCTGGTATCAGAGCCAAGGGGAGGATAGTGTATAGCAGTTTATAGTTTTGTGTTTAAAGACTTGTGTTTTATTTTGAAGTTTTGTTGTGTGGTGAATCCTTACTGGTAGTAAGTCCCATCATAGGATAAGGTCATCCGTTTAGGGCTGTAAAACCATACCTGTAGCCATTCTGACAAAACCATAGATAGACCATAGGTTTCTATTCATGGATCCTATACACTGTAGAACATCATCCTTTTCTAGCTCTTCTTCCGGGAAGACTAGTGATTCAAAGCATGTTGTGAGTTCAGAAGAATTCTTTATTGAGAACTTTGATAAAGCAATTGATTGTTGGGAACTTCCAAAAATTTCTAAAGAAAAGATTTACAAAACAAAAAAGCTTGATTTTTTAAAGAATGATTATATCATAAAAACTGAAGAACGTGATATAACTTTTTCAAATCCTTTTGAAACAATTCATTTGTTTTCTGAGCATTCTTTAAAGAAATTAAAAGAAAAGAATTTCAATTATGTTCACATCGGTCTTATTCAAGTCGGAATAAAACCCTTAACCAAAGAAGGCTTGGATACTTCCATCCTTGCTGTCCTAAGAGATGGACGATTCATCTCTTTTGATGATTCTTTGCTAAGTAGCATCGAATCCAGTCTTTCTAAAGGTCCAATTTCATTTGATTGTTATCCAAACATAACAATTTCACTTAAAGATAAAAATATATTGAAAAGCATGATATTACAAATCAAAACTCATAATTACAATATGATTGAGGGATCCATCCCAGTTGCCTTAATTTTTAAAATCTCATATAAGGCAATGATCACTGCATTCAGTACACAACATAAATTCCAGTCGAAAAGAGATGAGACTCTTCTCTTACAGACTGATTTGTCTAGAGCCAACACTGTCATTCCAAAACCTATTCAATGGAAAGATGTCCATCTTCCAGAAGAATGGATTCTTGAAGGAGCCGCTCCACCAGCGATTCCGAAACAACTTGACCCTAATACAGAGTTGCAAAATGTAACTCAGTATTCAGATGGTAAAGTCAAGCTGTCATTCAGGAGATCTACCTCATCCAGATTTTCTGATAAAGCAACGTGCTCAAGCATTCCTTCATTAGAAAGGAAATTTACAAAAGTCCCTTCAGTTATAAATCTTCCTTTCCAAAGTCAACCTAGGTTTTCCACTTCGGACATACCTAGCTCCTTCATTCATTCTGTTGACTATACCACAAATATACCTCATCCCATTTATGTTAGCAGTCAACATGAACAAAGACAAGAAGAGAAGGAACCTTCTCCTCCAACTTCTCCCACGTTCTCTGCTGTCACAGAAAACGTTATAAATGTTATTGAAAAGCAATTTGAATTGGATAAAACTCTTCTGCATAATGATTTTTATTCAGATAACAATAAAGAAAAAAGACTTTGGTTTTTTGAACATTTTTTAAATCAAAGAAAAGAAATCCAACAAACTTATTATGAATTTGTGAATCTTCATAAAGTTCATATATTGTTTTTTGATTGGTTCGAGATATATTCTTCTAATAACAACATCTCTTACCCTTTCAAAGAGTCAAACCCTATTACTATCAGGAAAAAGACCACTGAATGGAAACTCTCCGATAGTAATAGAACAGTCGATTCTGAGCATCCGCCTCTCCGGAGTGTAACCGTTGACCACGGCGAGCCTCCTATTGAAATTAGAGCTTCACCTTACAAAATCCTTAAACCAAATGATATTGATAGTAATTTAAGTAGTATTATTCAACAGAATAATTTCTGTAATACTAACTTAAATATTATAGGAAAACAGTTGACTAGAATAGAAAACCAATTCCAGCAGTCAACCATATCTGTTTCTCCTAGTCCAAAGCCTATTCCTTCAAAATCAGATTCTGATAAAAAGCTTAAGGAACCTATTTTCAAACCTTTCCAGGTTTCGAAAACTAGCCAAAGGCTTGTCCATGAATCAAAATCGGATTTTGCCAAAGCGATCAGAGAACAACTAGATAGGATAGAAGCTGCTTCTTCCTTATCTAGTAAAATCCAAATTGCTCCAGATACTCCTCAATCTAGCAAGATAGGAGTACTAGAACAAGACCAGGTTTCTATTGCCTCTTCTGACTTAGAAGCCTTTACCGAAGAACCTGTTTCTAAAGCCAATAAAATCCATTGGGAACTTGCAATCCCTACTTCCAAATCTCCACCTGATTTGACTATAGACAATAGGCCTAGTGCATTAAATCAAGCTCGATATAATGCATCCTCTGTCTATGAGTGGAATATAGATGGAATGTCTGAGTACAACATTCTAGGTGTATTGCAGCAAATGACCATGGCAGCCAATGCCTATAAAACCCAATCAGGAACTTCTGACAAGGCCATTGCAGAAATCCTAATTGCGGGTTTTACTGGTCAACTTAAAGGATGGTGGGATCATCTTCTCACTAAATTGCAGCAATTAGACATCTTTAATGCCATCCAAACCGATGAGAATGGTGCCCCCATTCTTGATGAATTCAATAATCCAATTCAGGATGCTGTTGCCACCCTGATATTGACCATTTCCCTTCACTTCATAGGTGATCCTTCTCACCTTAGAGACAAAAACGCTGAGTTGCTACACAACCTAAGATGTAGAAAACTCAGTGATTTCTAAGATTACAAAACAACTTTCTTTACTAGACTCTTCCTAAGGGATGATGCCAATCATGTAACTTGGAAGGAAAAATTCCTTGCAGGTTTACCTACCCTTTTGGGAGAAAAAGTTAGGAACTCCATCAAAGCTCTTTATGACAATCGTGTTCCTTATGACGAGCTCACTTATGGTGAACTAGTCAGTTTTGTCAATAAAGAAGGTTTAAAGATCTGTTAAGATTTGAAATTACAGAAACGTTTAAAGCAGGAGCTTAGGAGATCTAAGCAAGAATTAGGCAGTTTCTGTAAGCAATTCAATTATGACCCCTTTAAAGCTTCTACTTCTAAAGATTGTAATGGTAAGTGTTCTTCGAAACCTTACAAGAAACATTACAAGTCTAAGAGCCATAGGAAACCCTTTCATGATTTTAGGAAACTTCCTTATAAGAAACCTTCAAGGCCTTATAAGAAACATAGTTTCTCTAAAAAGAAAGAGTTTAAAGCCAAACCTAAAACCCCATTCAATTTCAAAGATGCTACATGTTTCAAATGTGGCATGAAAGGTCATACTGCAAAGTTTTGCAGAATGAACAAAAGACTCCAAGAGCTTGACCTCAATGAGGACATCCTTTCCAAAATAGCCCCCCTCCTTATAGAGTCTTATGACTCTGAGTCTTCCATGTCGGGAGATAGTGACCCTCTCCAGGTCGATGAGTTATTCGATTCAGATACCTCTGCATCTAGCAGCAGCGATTCTGATTCAGATTCCTATTTAAAGAAAATCAATGTTTTGACTAAAGACCAAGAGATTTTTCTTGAACTTGTAAAGCATATTTCTGATCCAAATCTTCAAAAAGATTATCTTGATAAACTTTTGAAAACCATGGATTCGAACAAAGCAGAAACATCTAAAGTTCCTTTTGTTAAAAAGAATTCTTATGATCTTACTCAAATCTTGGAAAAGAAGAAAACAAAAAAGACAGTTCCTGATATCCAGGATCTTCAGAAAGAGATAAAAGAAATCAAATGTGAAATCAGAGATTTAAAAGAAAAACAAAAAAGTGATTCTGATACTATCCAACTTCTTTTACAAAAACAATTGCAGGATAATTCAGACAATGAATCTAATCCTGATGTTGGTGATGATATTAAAGTAGAAAATATTGAGTCTGTACCCAATGATTTTCTATTTGTTCTAAAACAAATCACCACAAGAAAGTATTTAATTAAAGTTACTCTAATCCTTTCTAATGATTTTGCAATGGACGCCATTGCCCTTTTTGATACTGGCGCCGATTTAAATTGCATTAGAGAGGATATCGTCCCCAAAAGATTTCATGAAAAAACAAAAGAAAGATTTTCTGCCGCTAATAATTCAAAATTGAATGTTAATTCCAAAGTTGAAGCCTCGATTTATAATAATAAAATTGAATTTAAAACTTCTTTTGTTCTTACAAATGATATACACCATGCTATCATTTTAGGAACCCCTTTTATAAATCTCATAACCCCATATGCTGTCAATTATGATGGTATATATTTCAAAGCAAAATCCAAAGACCTTGTTTTCTCGTTTATTGAAAAACCAAACACTAGAAATCTAAACATTGTCAAAGGTTGTTCTGTTTACCAAAACAAAATTAATGCCATTCTTAAATCTAAACAAGATGATTTGTTTTATTTACAAAAAGATTTAAATTTCCAAAGAATTGAAAGCCAATTACAAAATAATTTTATGCAAAGAAAAATTTCCGATTTCAAAAGTCTTATTGAAAAAGAAATATGTGCCGATTTACCATCTGCTTTTTGGAATAGAAAACAACATTTGGTAGATTTGCCTTATGAAAATTCTTTTGATGAAAAGCAAATACCCACTAAAGCCCGTCCAATCCAAATGAATATGGAATTGGAACAACATTGTAAAGATGAGATTAATGATCTTGAAAATAAAGGACTCATTGTAAAATCCAGATCACCTTGGTCTTGTGCAGCCTTTTATGTTAACAAAAATTCTGAGATTGAAAGAGGCGTACCTAGACTTGTGATAAACTACAAACCCTTAAATAAAGCTTTAAAATGGATTAGGTACCCAATACCTAATAAAAAAGATTTGCTCCAAAAACTTTGCTCATCTTTCATTTTTTCTAAATTTGATATGAAATCTGGTTTTTGGCAAATACAAATTCACCCTAAAGATCGATACAAAACAGCCTTTACTGTTCCTTTTGGACAATACGAATGGACAGTAATGCCTTTTGGTTTGAAAAATGCACCTTCAGAATTTCAAAGAATCATGAACGATATTTATAATCCCTATTCTGAATTTTGCATTGTTTATATTGATGATGTATTGATTTTTTCTCAAAGCATTGACCAACATTTTAAACACTTAAAGACTTTTCACCTTGTTACAAAAAAGGCTGGGTTAGCCCTTTCTAGTTCAAAGATTTCTTTATTCCAAACAAAAGTCCGGTTCCTTGGTCATCATATTTCCAAAGGAACTATCACTCCAATAGAAAGATCACTTTTATTTGCAGATAAATTCCCAGATAAAATTTTGGACAAAACCCAATTACAAAGATTTCTTGGTAGTTTAAATTATGTTCTCGATTTCTGCCCGAACATCAATAGGATGTCTAAACCATTACATGATAGGTTAAAAAAGAATCCTGTTGCATGGTCAGAAGAACATACTAAAGTTGTTAGATTAATAAAGCAATCTGTAAAGAATATTCCATGCTTATTTCTTGCAAATCCTGCATTACCTAAAATTGTTGAAACTGATGCATCTGACATAGGATATGGAGGCATATTGAAACAAAAAGAAAATGCTAAAGAACAGATAGTACAATATGTTTCTGCACATTGGAATGATTGCCAGAAAAATTATTCTACTATCAAAAAAGAAATTCTTTCTATTGTTTTATGCATATCAAAATTCCAAAGTGATTTATTAAATCAAAAATTTTTACTTAGAATTGATTGCAAAGCTGCAAAACATGTTTTAGAAAAGGATGTTCAAAACATTGCATCAAAACAGATTTTTGCACGATGGCAAGCTATTTTGAGTGTTTTTTATTTTGATATTGAATTTATTAAAGGTGATAAAAATTTTGTTCCTGATTTTCTAACCAGAGAATTTCTTCAAAACAGATAATGCCGCCAAAGAAGAATAAAGGTAAAGCAGTTCTTAAAGACACTGGTTCCCAAGAACTTTCCAAAGAATCCCAATCAACCCCTTCTAAAGAAAAATTACTTTCTTCAGCCATGCCCATCAAATCCTGGATTGAACTGGTTGAAGAACATGATGCCCAATACAAATCTATTTCTTCTGATGACCAAGTAAAACAATGGATGAGTTCCATTACAAAATCCCCTGAGCTCATGCTCGCCCTTCAAAACCTTTCTCAAAGCCAAATTTCTCCCAAAAAAGAAACTGAAAAAGAAATTACAAAACCCTTTTCCCAAAATGTTGTTGTCTCTGCTGAAAGCTCATCTTCCCAAATTGTGCTTTCTCAGCCAACACCTTCAAAGAAAACCTCCGATTGGTATGATAAAACCCATTTTCAAAACATTCTTTCTCTAGAAGATGGATTTTACCATTCTGATCCTTTTCAAAGCATTTCAAAGTTTTTTCCCAAAGGCTGGTTTTTCAAACCATGGGATTTGACAAAACCCCAGTCTTATTATCAAAGCATTTTGGAAATAACTGAATCAGTTAAATTCAAACATTTCTTTCTTGACAAAGCCCATCCAGAACCGGCTTATTCCACGGCCACAATCCTAAAAGTATTGAGCCCAAATCAGTGGGGTGACCTACTCCACAATTTTAAAACCTTCCCTTTAAATTTTGAAACCCATTTACCACATTGTCGGACTTTTTCCTACTGGGATTACCAACAAGCATGATATAACACCTTTTTTATCCAAAACCCTAAAAAATCCCATTCTTGGTTATTTTTCTTCAACACAAAGATAACCGTTCAAAGCCTTCCAAATTGGTTTCAACATTGGTGGAATCTTTTTGGCCCAATTCCACAAATCCTAACACCTAACGCCACAAACTGCCTAAACCTCTTCAAAGCCCATTATTTACCCTCTGTCTCAGAGAAAAGATTTCCCCCCTTCCTTTGCTTTTGTGCGAACTTCTTCCTACCATGGGTCTGTTCGTGGAACCTCCGTTTCCATACCCAAGATTCCCAGGTCATTCTTCAAAGAACCTTTAAAGTCAAATGGTGGTCAAAATTGGATGAACAGTCCAAATTGACTGTTAACATGATCAAAGATTGGCTCTCTTCTAAAAGCCTCATTCAACCAACCATAACCACTTCTAAAGCCCAACAAACCTTCTTGACCCAAAAATCCAAAGCCCAGTCTCTTTTGGCAGGCGCCAAGACTGAAGATGAATATTTCAAAGCTATGGAACAGCTCCTCGCCTCACGATCAAAGTCCTCAGCTGCAGATTCCTCTGAAGATGAAGATGAAGATGATGATGATGATGAAGAGCCTTTCATTTCTCTCGGAGACGATAATGAAGATGACTGTTTAGGCATTTTCTCTCCGGTAAAGCATTGTAAATAATTATTTGATTATTTACTTTAAAAAAAAAAAAGAAAGGAAAAGAAAAGAAAATTAATTTTCGGGTGGTCCTCTGGACACAAGTGAGAGCGCACATGTCTCTTCACTCGTATTGTATTTCAATTTTTCTACAAAGATTCTACTATTCAAAGATACGATCCAATTGTTACTGTGCACTTAAAACCCCGCTACAGTGAACAGTGCAGTTTGCTAGATGTTACTGTGCACTTAAAATCCCGCTACAGTGAACAGTTTGAAAGTCTTGTATATAAACCAAGAGGAAGACTAAGACTCCTCAGGTTTTTCATTTCTTAGTCTTAGAACTTCTCTCTCTACTTCTCTCCATTCTCTCTAAAGATCTCTCTCTCTCGGAAGAAGTCGGAAGGATTCAAAGAAATTTTTCTGTCTACACAATAGTTCTATCACAGAGCTTTGGGTGAACAGACTAGTTCTTTACCTTCTTAATCTTCCCATCTTTCAATCTTCCCTTCTGGAAAGATTTGAAAATTTGTAAAAGCCAGAAAGCAAAAATGTACGTTTAAATTCAGTTCTTTAAATTTTTAAAGTTCAATGTAATTTAAATTTTCGCAATTTACTTTAAAGCATTTACTTTTCTGCAATTTACTTTATGTAATTTAAATTTTCGCAATTTAACTTCAAAGCATTTTATTTTACAAAGCATGATTGCAGACTGATCTCTATCAGATCTGCCATACAAATTATACGTTCCTCTGAGGCAAAGAGACCAGATCTCGATCCTCAGTTGTATCTTTCTTTCTCCCTCCTCCTTCAGAGCACTATTTCCGGGATCCGGATCTAGTACTATGTTTGTACCCAAGCCTTTAGATGTATGTGTTGCTAGGCTTGCTAAAGAATTTAACAAAGATCTGGTACCTAGTTTAAAATCTGACAACCGCGTTTAAAGAACTTAATTATTATTCGGTAAAGAAACAAGTGATTTAGTATATCAGCTGGAATACTCGAGAGGGCGGGCTATTGGTCCAAAGGGTTATTAAAGATCGGCTTTAAAATAACTAAGCCGGAACCATCTCTCAGATAACAACGCTACGTACTATATCAAAAGTTAAAATTTGACCAACCGCGATCCAAAGCAAATCTACTTATTTTCAAAGCTGGTAATTTATTTTAAAATTTGGAAAAGCCGATCCATTAATTGTTTAATTTGAGTTTTTAATATTGAGATCCGACGAAAGCACATCCATCCTATACACAAAACTATATATATATATATATATATGATTTTCATGGACTAGCATTTGACAGATGACTTGATTATTATTTTTTGTCTGTCTGTTTATTGATTCTGTTGCTCAGTCATAGCTAGACATTGCTCATTGACTATTTGTTAGTGACAGGCTCAAATGAGATGCTTGAACTTTTGCTTTTATCTCTTGTACTTACTTGCTTGGATTTAGTTTGGAAAAGCAAATCAACTAAGATTTAGTCAGGCGAGCTTTGCAGCAAGTTGGGATCTGACCCAAGTCATAATCCAAGTTGAGCAGAATATCCACAAAAACCATCATCTCATCCATGAAACAAAAGCAATTTTGAGAGCCAGCATTGGGGAATCCTTTACTAGACATGAGTTTTGATATTTGATATTATGAAAGTCTTTTATTTGACATGGAAAGGTAGGGATTTACTTTGTTTAACCCCTATTCGTGCTATAGGTTGACAGTAATCTATCACTTAAATGCACTTTTTCCAATCAGCCAATGGCAAGCAAATTGCTAGAATGAAAATGAGGCATAAGTTAAATGCTTTCTTGAAATGTGGTGAAATCATTTGTTTATGGTATTACTTGTCGTGGCAGAAGCATCCTCCTAAAATTATTTATAAGAAACTCTTTTTACTCTCTATACCAGTGGAGTGGGCCTTCAAAAGGAAAGGAAAAGTTGTACCTAAAGTTGTGAAAAGGAAGAATTTGCAAGTAAAAAATGAATATATTATGCATGGCTACATAAATTGGTACATATAGCTTTTGCACCTAATCTGATTATCTCGATTCCTGGACCCGGAACTAATAGCCTAATTATTACACATGATATTTTGCTGCTGCCATACTACTTACATGTGAGTGCTGATTTTTAAGTAGAAATATTCAACAGAGCACTGACAGAAACAGAGTTAACACCCGAGCCGGGTTACCGTGTTAATTGAAAACAATTAATTAACAGGACAAAAACACGATAAATCTGGTGGTTTTGTAGTTAATTCTGCCTGCCCTCTGTCAGCTTCAGTTTCTTTAGTATTTTTCCTCACATATTTTTACTTACCACCAAAACCCCGTACATCTATGTACAGTTAAATTGAATACTCGTATTGTCCGAGCTCCAGCATTATTCGTTAGGGAGCCAAGTGTAATTATGCTCTGGCTGATATTTATGAAGTTAAATTGAATACTTGCATTGTCCGAGCTCCAGCAATTATTTGTTTGGGAAGCCAAGTGTACTTATGCCGTGGGCAAGCAAAATACTGGGGATGAATCTTTTGAGGCTTGGTCACAGGTATTTCATGCCGTGCATCAGCTTGCCTTATTCTTTTTAAAGAAATGACCTTGCCCTAATTTTCCTTTCAAGTTTAAACTTAATGAGCTTTTATTACATCCTTTATTGTTGAAATGCTTGTGCTAATCATAGTATTTTCAAAATTTCCGCCCCAATTGATTATAAATTTTGTGTGAATGTTACAAGATAAAACTTACCTTTAAAATGTTAACGAACCTGTAAGATTGGACTTCTCTTTAAGACCTTGAATTAAGTGGAGGGTGTTTTGGGGTTAATAAACCAGCAACTATGCATATACTTGGCCAATGTGGAATCCTACTTGTACAGAATAAGGTTGCACAAGACAGTTAAATAGATGACGCAATGGAGACGTCTCTGTATCGACTCAATTCAAACTAATTGTACAACTTCATTTCTGAAGGAGTCACCATTTTTAGTCCCATTTGGAGAATGTGTACGTCAGGTGTTAATGCTTATAATGAAAATGATGCACCATGTTTGGTGTTTTTCAATTTAAAAATGTGTCTAATAGTGTGTTTTCAGAATTGGACTATAAAAATAGAAATAGAGAAAACGATATAAAATTAAGGTAATATAGGACGAAAAACAGTATGGACAAGGAAGCAGTAATATTTGGTGTTTTTCATTTTTTTCAATAAAAAAATGAAAACGAAATTTTCAATATCTATTCATCATTTTTTGGGAAAAAAAAAAGAAGCTTAAAGAATAAATGAAAGGGTGTTTTAAAACAAAAATGTGATTGGTGTTTGAATAATGACCCTCTCAGTTAGGCAAAACAGTCGCATAATCATTTTTTTTTTTAAAACACAAACCTTTTGGTTCAAAAATAATCACACAAATCCCAATCTTTTAGCTAAAAAAGAGTCTGTGTATCTCAAAAGAGACATGTGTGACATTTTCTAAAAACAAAATATCTTTATAGTTATTTTGCCAAATCACGTGGTGCCTTTAGAAATAGGATAGATTTTAATTTGCCCCCAATTTAAAATGAAAATCTTTAATTTATCACCTAAAAGCATAAAAATATCAAGTTACCCCATTTATTGTTAAAAAGATTAAAACAAAAAAACCATCAACACATTCCTTATTTGCCCCTCATCTTTTGGACGGAAATGAAGAATAAATTGAGGTTTGCATTGAGAGCAAATTAGAGATTATCATTTTATTTGGGAATGAATTAAACTTTATCCTTAGAAATAAAAAATTCAAGAGAAGTACATCAAAAAAGGTAATATAGTTTTCACTTTTTATGAAATTCTTGATGTACTTCAAATAAGTTTTGATGGGTTAAAAGAAACAGAGAAGAAGATATTTCTCGATATTGCATGCTTCTATAAAGGGAAGTATATAGATTATGTAACCAAAATTCTCAACTACTGTGATTTTGACCCAATTATTGGAATTGGAGGTCTTATTGAAAATCTCTATTAACTGTAGATGATTTCAATGGACTGTGGATGCATGATTTATTACAAGAAATGGGTCGACAAATTGTCAGGAGGCAATCCCCTCAAGAGCCTGGAAATCGCAGTAGATTGTGGGAGGACACAGATGTATGCCATGTATTATCACAAAATACAGTAAGTGATTAGTTAAGTTGAAAACTTGTGATTTTAGGATCATGATCATATCTTTAACTAATTCAATCTTTGCATAGTTTTATCAAGACTTTCTTTCTTTCAATTTTTTCCCACTTATGTTTTGTTAAAATGTTTAGGGAACTGATGCAATTGAAGTCATCGTATTTGATTGCTTTAGCAACAAAGAGATGCATTTCAGTGCTAAAGCCTTTTCTAATATGACTAATCTTAGAGTGCTCCAAATCCTTTATCTTCAACTTTTGGGAGACCTTGAATACCTCTCCAACGAGTTACGGTTTCTTGATTGGAAAAGATATCCATTGAGATCCTTGCCATCAAATTCGAGATTAGATAAACTCATTGAACTTAACATCCCTCATAGCAGCATTGAACATTTGTGGAGCGGAATCAAAGTAAGATTTGTTCAACTACATATTTATAGTTTTCAGTGAATACTTATTGATAATTTCATACTTTCATTCTTTTAAGTTATGTGATAATCTGAGAAAATCATGTTCTTTTGTATCATTTTGTTTCTTATAGCCTTTGACCAGGTTGAAAATCATGAGTCTCAAGCATTCCGAGAACCTCATAAGGACACCAGATTTCACAGGGGCACCAAATTTAGAGCAGCTGATTCTTGAAGGATGTACGAGGTTGCATGAGATTCACCCTGTTAAGGAAGCTCATGCTGCAGCCAAAGGAGCAGCTCAGTCAGCACGTGTGAGTCAAAGCCAAAATCAGCAGAGTCTGTTAAGTAGCTTTGCCAGCTCAGCAAGTTTGTTGTAGCATGCTTTTCATTCTGTTTTGTAGTTAAGCTTGCTTAATTAGTTTTAGTTATCTTTAGCTTAGCTGAGTATATAAACTGATGTTAATTCCATTTGATTGTAATTTTCGAGAATAGAATAAGATAAAGCTTCAGAGTATTTTTCTTTCATTTTCTAAGTTCCCAAACACATTTTACAGTTGCAAATTTAACTTTCAAACATGGTATCAGAGCCAAACAGAGCAAGCTCTAGTAATCAACAAATGAATTCCAGAAACGTAACATCAGCAAATATAAGTCAGATTAATTTCTCATTTAACACTCCGATCAAGTTAGATAGATCCAATTATCTGCTCTGGTGGTCACAAGTTCTGGCATCGATCAGAGGAAATCGATTGGAAGGCTTCATAGATGGAACCAAACCAGCACCAGAGGAAAAATTATTACTCGCTAGAGCTGATGGATCTGCTCAAGAAATTGATAATCCAGAATATCAAAATTGGAGATCACATGACCAAACCTTGCTTGGATGGCTGTTATCTGCAATTAATGAAGGTAATCTTAGTCTTGTTGTTAATTGTGTAAGCTCGTTTGATGCATGGAGAACCTTAGAGAAGAAATTTGGAGTTCAATCTGAGGCTAGAGTACTACAACTTAGATATGAATTAAATACAATAAAGAAGGAGGCATTAAGCATTGAAGATTACTGCATCAAGATGAAATCTATAGCTGATAAGCTTTCTAGTGCTGGCAGTCCTATAACAGAGAAAGATCTGATGTTAACAATATTAAATGGATTAGGATCAGGCTATCGTGATATAGCAACTTTCATAACTGGTTCTAAGATGGAGTTTGATGATGCTTATGCATTGTTGTTAACACATGAAACCAGACTTGAACAAGACCAGGATGATAAGAATATGTTTAATGCAAACTATGCCTATGCTAATACATGTTATCCTAGAGCTTTCTATGGTCAAGCCAGAGGTAATTTCAGAAGAGGTGGATATGTTGGTGGTGGTTTTGGTAATATTGGTAGTAGATCTCATGGATTTGGAAGAGGAAATTTTGGTCCACAAAGAATGTTTAATGGAAGCTTTAGGAGTGGAAATGGTAGAGGACAGTTTTCTGGTCAAAATAATGTTCATAATTTTTCTTCTCAATCACCAAGAAACATGACTCCATTCACTAGAAATGGATTTGCTGGAATTAATGGATCAGCAGGATCTACTGGAACCATAGAAGAAACTACTTGCCAGATCTGTTTTAAAGTTGGTCATACAGCTGATATTTGTTGGCACAGATTTATAGAAGACTATACTCCTACTCCTAGAAATTTCAGTAAGGGAAAAGGACCGAGATCTGCATACTTTGCTAATTTTGATGGCTTCAACTCATATCCTAGCTATGAAGAATATGAGGGTTTCAACTATATGCCACAAAATTTCCATCCTACTTCTGGAACTTATCTTTGTCCTGGAGTTGATGCTTACAATCCTGGAGCTTATATGGCAAATCTGGAAGGAGTTGCTGATGATGGCTGGTATTTGGATAGTGGAGCTACTCACCACTTAACAAATAATATGGAGAACCTGCAGCTCAGAGAGGAATATAAAGGTAATGATCAGCTCATCATTGGTGATGGTAAAGGATTATCTATCTCTCATGTTGGACATGCTTTTCTGTCATTTAGAGCTTCAAATTCTTATTCTGCTCATCCTGTTATAGCACTTAAAGATATGTTGTTTGTTCCTTCAATCACTAAGAATTTGTTAAGCATTTCTAAACTCACCACTGATAATTCTCTCACTGTTGAATTCTGTGGAAATTTCTGTTTTGTAAAGGACATGAAGGGACAAGTTCTTCTGCAGGGCCTTGCTGAGAAAGGTCTCTACAAGCTGCTATTAAAACCTAAGCCTCTGTCACCTGCATCTCATCTATCTCAATCTCAGATAAATAAGCCAGTTTCTATGCTGTCAGTCTCAAATGTGTCTTCTGTTCATCAAAATTGTAGTGCTTTTACTACAACTTGTAATAACTCTTTTTCAAATGCTTGTAACCAGAAACCTGATGATCTGACCTTATTGCATAGAAGGTTTGGTCATCCAAACTCAACAATATTGATGCATTTGCTTAAATCTTGTAAGCAATTTAAAGTCTTTTCAAAAGCCTTTTCATCTTCTCATTACTCTATCTGTGATGCTTGTCAATTAGGAAAGACTCACAAACAACATTTTCCCACCACTGAAACTAAGAGTACACATGTGCTGGAACTGATATACACTGATATTTGGGGGCCTTCACCTACTGTTTCTAGGAATGGATATAAGTATTATATCTGTTTTGTGGATGACTATAGTAGATACACTTGGGTTTATCCTCTCAAGCTTAAGTCAGATGCTCTTGCAGTCTTTAAACTCTTTAAAATCCAAGTCGAAAACCAGTTCAACACAACAGTCAAGATGTTGCAATCTGACTGGGGGGGAGAATATAGAGTGTTCACTGATTTCTTAAATCAAAGTGGGATTATATTTAGACATTCATGTCCATATACTCATCATCAAAATGGTTTGGTTGAGAGGAAGCATAGACATATAGTGGAATTGGGATTGACATTATTAGCTCAAGCTAATCTGCCCTTTAAATTTTGGTGGGATGCTATACACACTGCAGTTTATCACATAAACAGATTACCTACCCCTGTGCTAAAGCTTGTGTCACCTTATGAAAAATTATTCAACCATAAACCAGATTACAGCTTCTTAAGATGTTTTGGTTGCATTTGTTATCCATATTTGAGAGACTTCAACAAGCACAAGTTTGATTTTCATACCAGAAAATGCATCTTTATTGGATACAGCCCATCTCATAAAGGTTACAAATGCTTGACAAATTCAGGAAAGGTTCATATACTTAGACATGTAAATTTTGATGAAAACATTTTTCCTTATTCAACCAGCAACATCTTTTCTCCTTCTGAGAACACTTCCTCATCTGAAATTCCAGTGTCATCCTTTACTCAGCAGCAAATTTTTCATTTAACAACACTTTCTACCCCTGATAGCAGTCTTGAAGACAATTTCTCAGCAGGCTCAGCAAGAAATGAACAGGTATCTTCATCATCTTTACATACAAATATTCTGCATCATGAGATACCTAATCATTCCTTGACAGAATTTTCATCACCCCACTTATCTTCTCAAAACTTAGATTCAATTCAGCCACAATTTGAACCACAAACTATCATTCAACAATCATCATCTCAGCATATTCCTGATACCTTAAACACAAGCCTGAATCAGAAACCCTCTCACCAAATGATCACCAGATCCAAATCTGGTATCTTCAGACCAAAACTTTATACAGCAGCCTTAATTAATAAAGAACCTGATACAGTTCAAGAAGCTCTTAGTGATCAGAACTGGCATCAAGCCATGAGAGATGAGTATGAGGCATTGATCAGGAATAAGACTTGGTTATTAGTTCCATCTTCAGCTGAACACAAAGTTGTAGGTAATAAGTGGGTGTTTAGAATCAAACAAAACAGTGATGGAAGTATAGCTAAGTATAAAGCTCGGTTAGTTGCAAAAGGTTTTCAACAAACAGCAGGTGTAGACTACTTTGAAACATTTAGTCCTGTTGTGAAGACTTCCACAGTGAGAATTATTCTGAGCTTAGCTGCAATGCATAAATGGACAATTAGACAAGTGGATGTAAACAATGCATTCTTAAATGGAGAGTTGACTGAGGATGTTTACATGTATCAACCTGAGGGGTTTGTTGATCTGCAGAAGCCTAACCATGTGTGCAAATTAAAGAAGGCTTTATATGGTTTAAAACAAGCTCCAAGAGCTTGGTATGATAAGCTGAGAGATAGTCTGGTTACCAAATGGGGTTTCAGAAAATCAAGAGCTGATACATCATTGTTCTGTAAAGGAAAGCAGGGCTCCATAATATTTGTTTTGATATATGTTGATGATATACTGATCACAGGTCCTAATAGTTCAGAATTGGAGCAATTTATCTTGGAATTCAGTAGAGTGTTTGCTCTGAAGGACTTGGGGAAACTATCATATTTCCTTGGCATTGAAGTTTCTTATGTTGCAGAGGATATTTATCTGTCTCAAAGGAAATATATCAAGGATTTGTTGAGTAAAGCTGATATGTTAGAATGCAAAGGATGTGATACTCCAATGGTGACAGGAGTAAAGCTCCAGAAGGAAGCAAAGAGTCATTTGGGCCAATATGTTGAAGATCCCACTGGTTACAGAAGCCTTGTTGGAGGATTGCAGTATTTAGTTTTAACAAGACCAGAGATAGCTTATGCAGTCCACAAGCTAAGTCAATATGTGTCAGCTCCTACACTTCAACATGTCGTTGCCTGCAAAAGAGTTCTTAGGTATCTAAAGGAGACTGCAGATTATGGTTTAAAGTTTTCAGCAGAAGGAGAAATGAAGCTCTCAGGGTACACTGATGCAGATTGGGCTTGTGACATAGATGATAGGAAATCAACAGGTGCTTATTGCATTTATTTGGGAAACAACTTAATATCTTGGTCATCCAAGAAACAATCAGTGGTTGCTAGGTCCAGTGCAGAGAGTGAATACAGAGCCCTTGCAGCTGCAAGTGTAGAACTCTCATGGATTCAGTCATTATTTGATGAACTTGGTATTGAATGTATATCTCTTCCCACGATTTGGTGTGACAATGTCAGTGCCATAGAACTAGCTAAGAATCCTGTCTACCATTCAAGAACAAAACATATTGAATTAGACATGCACTTCATTAGAGATAAAGTCCTAGCTAAAGAACTGGAAATCAGGTATATTCCCAGTGAAGAACAGATTGCAGACATCCTAACTAAGCCTCTCACTTTTCTCCACTTCAATTATTTTCGAGCCAAACTCAATGTGCTAACATGCCCCTTGAGTTTGAGGGGGGATGTTAAGGAAGCTCATGCTGCAGCCAAAGGAGCAGCTCAGTCAGCACGTGTGAGTCAAAGCCAAAATCAGCAGAGTCTGTTAAGTAGCTTTGCCAGCTCAGCAAGTTTGTTGTAGCATGCTTTTCATTCTGTTTTGTAGTTAAGCTTGCTTAATTAGTTTTAGTTATCTTTAGCTTAGCTGAGTATATAAACTGATGTTAATTCCATTTGATTGTAATTTTCGAGAATAGAATAAGATAAAGCTTCAGAGTATTTTTCTTTCATTTTCTAAGTTCCCAAACACATTTTACAGTTGCAAATTTAACTTTCAAACACACCCATCTTTGTTGGTTCACAAGAAGCTGATTTTTTTGAATTTGAAAGGTTGTACAAGTCTTACAACTCTTCCAGCCAAGATCTTTATGAAATCTCTTGAAACACTTGTACTTTCTGGTTGCCTGAAATTGAAGAAATTTCCAGACATTGTGGGAAGTATGGAGTGTCTGCAGGAACTTCATTTGGATGAAACTGATGTTAAAGAGCTGCCACCCTCAATTGAACTTCTATCTGGACTTGGTCGGTTGACTTTGTATGGCTGCAAAAATCTTGAGCGTATTCCGAGTACCATAAGTGCTCTAAAATATCTATCAACTTTGAATCTTTCTGGCCTTTTGAAGTTCAGAGAGTTCCCGGAGATCGTGGAAAGTATGGAGCAGCTGTTGGAGCTTCATTTGGAAGGAACTGCTATAAGAGGACTGCCAGCGTCTATTGAATTACTTTCTGGCCTTATTTTGTTGAATTTGAAAGATTGCAAAAATCTCGAGAGTCTTCCAAGAACTATAAATGGTTTGAGGTCTCTTAAAACGTTGCATCTCTCTGGCTGCTCCAAACTTAAAAATGTGCCAGAGAACTTGGGGAAAGTAGAAAGCTTGGAAGTACTTGATATAAGCGGGTGCAAAGGACTGTTGCAATCAACATCATGGTTTCTGCACTTCCCCATCACTTTGATCCGAAGGAATTCAGATCCTGTGGCTTGGAGATTCCCATCTCTATCAGGTTTGTGTTGTTTAAGAAAATTAGATATCAGTGACTGTAATCTAGGGGAAGGAGCAATCCCAAGCGATATTGGCAACTTGTGCTCATTAAAAGAGTTATATTTGAGTAGAAACAATTTTGTTTCACTTCCAGCAAGCATTATCCATCTTCCTAAGCTTCGGAAAATGGTATTGGAGGATTGCAAGAGGCTTCAATCTCTACCACGACCTCCACCCAGTATTTTGTCCATTAGAGTAGATGGTTGTACTTCATTGGAAATGATATCATGTGTGTTAAAATCTTGCAAGTCGAACAGCACATATATTCATTGTATGGACTGTTTGAAATTCAATGGCTTGGCATTTTCAATGCTGAAAGAGTACCTCGAGGTCAGTCTCTTACTCCATGTCTCTCTACCATGCCAAACATATTGCAGTAAATTTATGCAGAGGTATGGTTTTATTTTTTATTTTTTCCTCTTAATTTTTTGGTTGCAGGCTGTGTCACATTCGCGACAGCGTTTAAGCATTGTTGTTCCAGGAAGCGAAATTCCAGAGTGGTTCATGTATCAGAACAAGGGTTCTTCAATAACACTCAACAGGCCTCCCGATTCATTTAATAAGAATAAGGTGGCGGGATATGCTATTTGCTGTGTGTTTCATGTCAATAAGCATTCAACTAGAATCAGAACTTTACGTTCATATCCCACAAAGTGTTTGACCTGGCGCTTGAAAGGTTCTAGAGTCGTTGATAGTACTACTTTTAGGGAAAAGTTCGGTCAGGATGGGTCAGCCCATCTTTGGCTACTCTATTTACCTTGTCAAGAACAAGAATGCTATGAACACAATTGGCATTTTGAATTTCAACCCTTGTGGGGCCCAGGATTGGAGGTGAAAAAGTGTGGTTTCCATCCAGTTTTTGTGCACCAAGTGGAGGAGTTCAACCAAACAACAAACCAATGGACTCGCTTTACTTCTTATAATCTAAATGAATTCCATCGAAATCTTGTTGGATCAAATATGGAAGTAGCCACAACATCAAAGCGAAGCCTTGCAGAACATGTTGGGACAGCTGAGGCCAGTGGAAGTGGCTGCTGTGATGATGAGGAATCTCAAGCTAAAAGATTTAGACAGCTCGACTGAAGGGAAATAAACTAGTGATTATTCTCTGAATTTATGTGCAAGTACGCATCTCAGATTCTGAGTTCCAATTTATGTTCGCTGCATATGGCAAATCATTTATATTCTCTTTATTTATTTAATGTATCTAACCTTGCAAAACAATTTCATGTTAAACTCCCAGAAGATGCTCTGCTTGGATCAAAAGTAAAGGACTGAAATAAATCCTCTGTTTTGGATCTTACCATCACTGTTTCATTGCATCATTATCTCTTGCAGCTTTCTCATTTTTGTATTTGTTATTTCATGCACGTGTGCACACACAATGTATAATTAATAACTTTATTTTTTTATTTTAGTACAGTGAAAGAAAATGACTCGGGGGCTTTTGAACTCAAATGAGATGAGGACTTAACTATATCCATTCCCTTCCTTTTGAGCAAAAGATGCCAGATCAGGAAATGATAAGGGCAAGTTCTTGGGTACACTTGAAAGTGGTTTGTATCATAGTCGATGAATTGCATTGCAATGAATGAACAATAAAGAAATTAGGTGATTGCAATCTGATTGAATATTCTTGTGTTGCCTATGGCTTCTGGAGTTCTAGTTGACACAGTTTTTGCTTGTTGATATTCTTACTGAATGAACATAGATTTTACTTGAACTGCACTTGTGCCTTCTGATGCTGTGGCTGTTGTTTGTTTACTACCCGTTAACAGATATTAAGATTTGGAAAATTGATGAACTTAACACATAACTTGAGATTACGATTAAGCTTCAAAATATGATGGATAAATATCTTCCTGCTTGTTGTTTTGGGTTCAGAGCAAATGAAAAATAGAAAAGGAATGACTGTGTATTTGCAGGGAAATGACAGATGATCGATCTCACCTTTTATGGAATCGGTTATAATGTAATGTAGGGTGTATAAATTAATTATAATATAATTTGTTAGATAAAATCGATTAAATCAATGATGAATATCACATTAAAATTTTGTTTGTTTTAAAAATAATAATTATACATTCATACTATGGGTTAGCACCAGATCAGAGGCGTCTTTGTTTCAACCTGGAAACATTAATTGTTTACTCTCCAGATGAATATGAGTCTGCAAAGTAGTCTCAAAATGACCAAGCAATCCTAATCCTGGGCTGCTAAAATAACTGCCTGATTCATGCATTTTTGCAGTAAGGAACTTAAGGAAAAGCCTTCAATAAATTGCTTGCATCAGGAGTCTTGCTTGGTTTACTGCTCATCACCACATATCATTGTGGTAGTTTTGGCAGAGTGATTGTAGTACATAGCTTTCCTCTGGTTTGTTCTCTGATTTTGCATTAACTTTGGTTTTCCGAATAACCTGAACCGGGTATTGATGGAGACTTTCGAGGCAACTTTGCATCTGGTGTACTTTGCACTTCTTCAAGCTTCTTGTTCTTCAAATTGTTGTTCAATCCCTCACTGCTGAAAACAAGATCTTCATCTGGTTCATGCATGAAATTTTGTGCATATTAAGTATAATTAATTAACATTAATATTAGGTTTAAAGTCTCTGAATTTATCAGTAAGTATGCAATTTCAATTTCAGTTTTGTTCTTTTTGTCTGTTATATCTACTCATGCAAAGTTTTATTTTAAATTACCAAAAAATGCTCTGCTTCAATCAGAAGCAAAGAATGTCTCCAAAGTTGCTTTCGCGCTCGATCAGATTAGCCCCTTACTGGAATTTCTCCAAGGTTTGTTAATAAATCGTAGTTAAATCCAATGCCTGCTGATAGAAACAAGCCGTTGAGTCGTATTTCAAATAGCAAAAGGAATGGATGGCCCGTGAGAAAAAAATGCAGCTAATGCCGTACGATGAGTCTTATTTTCTTTATTTTTTATTTTATTTATTACTATTATTTTCTTTTTCGTTTTTCGTTTTTTGAGTTCATTGTTAAAGAAGAGAAAAGAAAATTTGAAGATTTGAATTTTATGAATTCTGATGAGTTGATAATTAAAGAAAGAGAAAACACAAAGGACAAACCCCAACCAAAAAAAAAAAATTGGTTTCTTATTCTAATTATCTCTGTTTTGATTGGCGAATCATTTATTCTGTTTTAATTAATGGTGTGTTTACTTCATAGAATGGGGAATGGGAATGAAGGAATGTGAAATCCATGTTTACTTGGCAAAATGTAATTTGGGAATAAGAATAAAGGAAAATGATAAACGAACTCAAAGAAGACAAAAGGACGACAGAAAGGCAGCGTTGAATTGCCGTTTCACGCGTTGAGTTCTGCTTCTTTGAGTCTTGCGTGGACCCACAAGAAACGCACCTCCCCAACCACTCATTTTCCTTTCCTTAGTTTACTCCCCCTCCACTCATTTTACTCCCCCTCCATTTGCTTCGTTACCAGACTCCCTCTCCATTTGCTTCGATTTGCTTCATTACCGGACTCCCCCTGGACGACAGCCGCTTCTTGTTCTCGCCGAGCCCCTTCTTTTTTTTTTTCTCGCCCAGCCCAGATCTACAACAGACACGATCGACTCTTCTTCATCTACGACATCGCTGCTTTGGAGACTTCTAGTTGTTGCATGCTGTTGCAGTTGTAGTGACCCATCTGTGAGCATTTCTTTTTTTTTTTTATCTTGTGGATGATGAAATTTTGAGATTGACAGTGTGAGCATTTCTTCCATAAGCATGTTCAATTCAAGCTCATTTCAATTCTCAGTGCTACCGATTGACAGTTTGAGATCATCTTTGTGTATCAACTAGTAATGGGTGCTGAACAGATAATCCTTTTTCTAATTAATCTTTTCCGAATTCTATTAATCTTTTACTGCGATTTGTCACACTGATGATATATTAAAAAAAAAAGTTGCACTTTTGATATAAAAGAAAATTATCTCTAATTAATTTTCATTTTTGCTATGAAAAGGTAATTATTCCCGAAAATCTTTATTCTCATGTCCCCATAAAATTAACCCTTAAATTGTTGTTACTTTTTATTACTATTTGATGCAAGAATAATTTAGCAACTAGAATTTCCATATATAATTTATTTTGCCTTAAATAATTTCCCAAATTGTTTTTCTACTTCTGGGAGTTGTATTTCTTGCATTTGTTGTTACTTTTGGTTTTTCTTTTTCCTGCTACGAATAGACTTGTTTCTTCTGACAAGCTTTGCATAATATATGCTTCAAATCACTCTCATTGAAATTATTTTGTCTGTGGAATTCTTGTGGTCAATTCTATTATAGCACAACTTAAATTTCTATTGTTATATTCGAATTATAAATTTCTATTCTTAATATACAATATTTTGAGAGTTGAAGACTAGTCACTTTTTTCTGGAAAAAAAAATCATATTGGAGTACATTGGGAAGAACATAATAATCAGTTCAATTTTAATCCTAAGTTACGTGACTTATTACATTTATTTTGATTGACTATTTGAAGCCATTGTTAGATAAAAATTTGGTTATAATAGAGATGGCCGACTGAAAGTCCATAAGATCAATGTAAGTGCAGGGCATGGAAATCAACAAAGTCCATAAAAAAAATCATATTGGAGAGTTGAAGACTAGTCACTTTTTTCTGGAAAAAAAAAATCATATTGGAGTACATTGGGAAGAACATAATAATCAGTTCAATTTTAATCCTAAGTTACGTGACTTATTACATTTATTTTGATTGACTATTTGAAGCCATTGTTAGATAAAAATTTGGTTATAATAGAGATGGCCGACCGAAAGTCCATAAGATCAATGTAAGTGCAGGGCAAGGAAATCAACAAAGTCCATAAAAATTTCAAAGTCTTACTTCCCTGTATTGCATATCAATATATATTATCATTAGGAGTTTCTTAGCATAAATGTCTAGAATATTTATTTGTGATAATATTTTATCTAAATTTTTCCAATGTAGAATTCAAATGCCTACTCAAAGTTGTTATGTTGTTTTCAAAGGACGAAAGTCGGGCATATACAATTCTTGGCCTGAATGCAAGATGCAAGTAAATGGATTCAAAGGGAATTCTTATAAATCTTATAAATCTTTGTTGGATGCCGAAATAGCCTACAATGATTACATAAAAAGGCATGAAAAATTGCCAGAGACATCCAATATGTTAAAAACTACAAAATTTATTGTGGAAACACTTGAAAAGGGGGTGCAAACTGAAGTGCCTACATGCGACAAAGCTGTGCAAACTGATAAAGGCAGAAATGATTGTATTATTCTGCCTATATTATCCATTGTATGTTGTATTTTAGGGATAATCATTGCTATATGTATTTTGCATAAATGAAATTGTACCCCGTGTTATGTATAAATTTAAATAATTTAAATAAAATGATTTTTGTGTATGAATTGTTTTCCTCTAGACTCTGCATATGAGATATGAATTCTGTAACATAAGAAAAATAATTTTGTAAAATTATGTCCTTGCACACATTTGTGCAACATGGCTCTTTAAGTGATTTTTAATTCTTTGCACAGGGCCTCTGTTATCTACTAGTGAAAACAAAGCCTCCAATTTATATTAATATTGTATCACACATTAGCTTTGCATTTTCAAGAGGATACAAGAATCTGATACAGTGATAAATTGAAGATGATTAGATTTGATAACTTAAACAGAATTGAGAACCTGAAGAAAGGCATGGACATAAGTATAAAAGCAGAAAGAACAGTTCAATTAAAAACGTGGACATGAGTATGAAAACAAAATTTAAGAGGAAGAATCATTACCTTTCACATAGCTGGAAATATTTGCACTGACTGCAAACCATCGGTGCCTATACAATATCACTTCATGACAGTGCGAGCAAACAAATTGCAAGTGGACAACGTTAAACAAATCTAACATAATTTCAAAAATTTAAAGCTCACTTTAACACAAAACATTATTCCATCACTACAATTTCAAAGATTTAAAGTCAAATCTAACATAATTTTAAAAATTTAAAGTTCAATTTAACACAACATTATTTCATCACTACAATTTAAAGCCAAAATACAAGTCAAGTATCATCATTGTTATCTTCATTACGCTGCTGCTGCTATAGTAACTGTTGGAAATTCTCACTTTGAGATCCTTGATAAGTCATCGAAGGAGAAGAATAATGCAACTGCGAAGTATACGGTGGGACTGGTTGCTATAATACATAAAAATAAACATCATATTACATTACAGAAATTTTAAAATATATGTATTCATTAACGACTTATAAACAACAACTTATTGTGTGCCAATTATAAGGAAATGACTGATAAATGTTGCTTCCACTGAATTGGGATTGGTACATAGGTACCTAATCAAATAATAAAATATATGTAAAATTCATATAAAAATCTTAAAACTAAAATTTAAATAATTTAATTCTTACATTATAATAGCCCATAGTGCCGCATTAGTTGAGATTTCCATAAATAGTACTTCCTTCTTGTAGCGTCTACATATGCGCAATCTTATACTTAATTACATATCCTCAAAACAAAATAAAATTTTAAAAGAAAAATTCACAAAATTTACCATGGCTATGTTGCTCCCTTGTGTGGAGATTTCATTAGGCACATGATAAGATGATGGGGCATTTTCTTGTAAATCCTACAAGATTATTAAAGACAATTAAACTAAGACCAAATTAATTGGAAAATAGATCTTTTTTTTTTAATCATACCTTATTTTTTTGTGCGGACTTGTTCTTTTGAACGGATTTCTTACGAATCGAAGATTTTTTCCTTAGGCAAGGTGGACGGCCTTTACGACATGTCACTACTGGATCATTCAGTGCAAGTTGAACACTGTTGTTGTTACAACTTACTTCACCAATAACAGTTCTTTCCACACTCTCACTATTAATTTGTTTGTTGCTGCTACAACTTGCTCCACCAGTATTAGTTTTTCCCACACTTTCACAGTGAATTTGCTTGGGCAAATCCTTCATTGCTTTCTCAATCCAATCCAACACCGTTTTATAGCTATTTTCATCATCAGAGGCTATGTCTGCAACCTCACTGAAAGTGTTACACATTTTTTCATCTTTCTTGCTGGATGGTCAAATTCTGCACACCATAACAAACTTTCAGCTTACTATAACATCTCCTCACATCTTTCCTCCACCTTGATAAAATGTATTTTTCTGGAAGTAATTCAACTGAGTTACGTATCAGCACTGCAAGGGCATGCCTGCAAAGAATCCCCCTAAACTGGAATTTTGAACATATACAATTAACTTCACACTCAGCTTCTTCAAAAACAACCTCAAAGAAGCCTCTCCGACCTTGCCCAAATGATTCAATTATTTGATTTATTGATCCCACAGAATTCGAGATATCACAATACATTAGAGCAGTCAATTCTTCTTGAAATTCTTTAAACTTGGAAATGGTGTACACTTCTTCAACTTGCCTCTCCATCTCATATCTTGATACGCATGGTGTCCTTTTACTGAAACACTTGGTATCTGCTTGCCATTCTAATTCAGCTTTCCTCCTCAATGCATTTTCATATTGTTTTACAAACTGTTTCAGGTTTGTTTTTTAGTTAACAAATCCATCAAAAAATGCATTCATACTTTCACTTCGCTGAGTTGTTGATATTCCTGCCCAAAAAATAGCCTTTTAAATAGCATGGGACCCAACGATGCCTCTCCTCGTACAAACCATTTAACCAATCATTATCTCATAAATCATATTCTGTAATCATGCAATGCCAAGCTTCCTCAAACGCATCAGAACTCAGTGAATCATAAACAGCAGAAAGCAGGAAAGATATAATACCTTCACGTTCGTTAAAAGCCCCTAACTTCTCAGGCACCTTCTTCATTATGTGCCATAAACACCATCAATGCCTAGTAGTAGGAAAAACGTTTTCAATTGCCTTTTGCATTGCCCTGTCTTGATCTGTAATGATACCAAAGGGAGGAGAATCAGACATGCATGATAGCCACGCCTCAAATAACCACGTAAATGTCTCCGTATCCTCGCGTAAAATCAATCCGCATCCCAACAAAATAGATTGTCCATGGTGATTAACTCCAACAAAGGGCGCGAATGGCATGTCATACTTGTTGGTCAGATAAGTAGTATCAAATGTGATGACATCTCCAAAATATTTGTAAGCTGCCCTACTCCGCGAATCTGCCCAAAACACATTCTTTAATCAATCCTCTTCATCCAAATCAATGCTAAAAAAAAATCCATTACATTCTGCTTGCTTTTTCTAGAAGTACTTTAAAAGCGCCATAGCATCTCCTTCCTCAAGCTGTAATCGCCTTGTTCTGTCAACAAAATTTCTACAATCGTTTTCTAAGAATGACACATTTTCATACCCACCAGCTCCAACAACAATAGAATTGAAATTTTGGGCAATTCTAATTCCTGCACAATCATTCATTTCAATTCGCTTTTTAGGGCTTGCACTAATTCTGCGATTGCATGGGAAATACCTAGCTTTGTCTGGACTCAATCCATGGTTGTGTTGAAAATTTAAAGTTTCGAAGAACCCATTTTCCATCTTCATTTAGACAACCTCCAATTTTTGCATCACAACCATTTTTCACATTCTGTTTCGGCTTCAATGCATTAGCAGATTTACTTTCTGACTTGCCGCTACGCCCACATGCAAATGTCGCATATTTTACAATTCCATCGGTCTCCTTCTTAGTACTTCGAACCTTCACAGGAAACCCCTCTTGTTTACCCTAAGCTTTGTAAAATGCAAACATTTCTTCATGATTATCAAATAACATTCCAAGAGCTGGCTCACATTTGTTCGGTTCCATAATTTCATTTACATCGTTAGCTCTTGTTTCTTGCAACTCTTCAAATGCATGCTCATTTTCCAAATACTCCATTTCTACAAAATAATTAACATTTGTATTAAGAAACTTATATAACATTTTGTCCAATAACGAAAATTCCTAACAATTTAAATATATAAAACACATCCACAAATTTTTATAATTTATTCCATTATCTCCAACAATTTAAATTATAAAATCCTAACAACTTAAATATATAAAACACATCCGGAAATTGTTATAATTTATTCCATTATTTTCAGCAATTTAAATTAAAAAAATCCTAACATATATAAAACACATTTAGAAATTGTTATAATTTATTCCATTATTTCCAGCCATTTAAATTAAGAAAAATCCTAACATATATAAAACACATTCAGAAATTGTTATAATTTATTTCATTATTTCCAACCATTTAAATTTAAAAAATACTAACATATATAAAACACATTAAGAAATTATTATAATCTATTCCATTATTTCCAGCCATTTAAATTAAAAAAAATCATAACAATTTAAATATATAAAAAGCAAAAATCTACAAATTTTTACAATTTAAATATATAGAATACAATAAAAATTTTATTTGAATGTAGTGAGAGTCACTAACTTACCAATTAATCAGTATCAAATTTATCAAGGCCTATGTTTGTAGATCTAGGTCTAACTTCTTCCTTGTGATAAGCGAGATGCAGAGACGGAACTGATGAGATACAGAGACGGAACTGGTTTTTCCTTCCTAAATGCATATAGCTCACGTTGAGTAAATGAGAGGTGAGAGATGGAGAGAGACTAAAGATGGCCGTAAAAAAGTAATCTCTTTTCGTTACTTTTCTTTCTTTCTTTTGATTATTTTATTTTTTAAATGAAAAAAGTAATGGACAAAAGCTGGTGAGTGCAGTTGAAGCAACAGACATTCACGTGCCAATTTTTCTGTCGTCCCTTTGTCGTGGCGGAGTTCAAATAGCAGAACTCAAGAATAAAATGTGTGGGTCCCACACAATTTGGGAATAATGATAATAATAATAATAATTGTTATTATTATTAAATTTTATTAACTTATTATTTTAGTTATTATTAATTATTTTATTAATATTATCATTATTAACAATAAAAATAATGATAAAATAAAAATAATGAATTTATCATTATTAACGATATTATCATTATTGTTGTTGTTGTTGTTATTATTATTATTATTATTATTATTATTATTATTATTAAATTTTATTAACTTTATTATTTTAGTTATTATTATTTTTAATAATAATAATAATAATAATAATAATATTAATTAATATAAAAATGATATTAATTAAAAATAATAATAATAATAAATGTTAATAATGATAATATTAATAAAAATAATAATAACAATATTAATAGTAACTAAAATAATAAATTTAATAATAATAATAATAATAAATGTTAATAATGATAGTATTAATAAAAATAATATTAACAGGAATTAATAATAACTAAAATAATAAAGTTAATAAAATATAATACTAATAATATATTATTATTATTAATAATAAATGTTAATAATGATAGTATTAATAAAAATAATTAATAATAACTAAAATAATAAAGTTAATAAAATTTAATAATAATAATAATAGTAATAATAACAACAATAATGATAATATTGTTAATAATAATAAATTAATTATTTTTATTAATTATTAATACTATGGGTATTTTGGTAAATTGATTCTCATTCCCATTTATTTTGCCAAGTAAACACATCAATGACATTCCAGCACATTCTCATTCCCATTTATTTTTGCCAAATAAACATTGAAATCTCATTCTTATTCCAGTCCATTCACATTCCCAGCCCTTTCTCATTCCACCCAATTCCCATTTCATAAAGTAAACGCACCATAAAAGATGAAATTGTTACAAATCTTCCTAGATGGTTCAAAAATAATAATGATTGAATACTATCAGCTTTTATTTAATAGCTAAAACTTTCATGTCACAAAACGTATAACTTAAAAGTGACAGAACCACTATATATTAAACGAGACTTCAAAAAAAAATTTTGTTATAGTTTTGTATTCGTAGTTCACCTTTATCCTACTTCCATGGCAATTTGGATTCAAAAACAAAACACGTGTGCTTTAGGCAGAATACTCTATACTGAAATGGCCTTATTTTTTATTATATTTTATATTTTTTAAAGATAAGACAGCGAGCAAAGCTCAAATCAATTCGAGACCCTGTGGGAATAGGTAAGTGAAATTGTTGCTTTTCTACATGCAGAGTTTTACAGCAACAAATTCTATTTTTCCAAGTATGAGATCAACTGCGCTTGAGTAAATAAAGCAAGAGAAAACGCTTGCAGAAACCTCATATACATACAATGGAAAAAAATTGAAAGTTTTTTTGGTCCAAAATGACCACTGTATAAGTAACCAACTTTACCATTAGGGACTCTCCAGCCACCCCTCAACCTGAGATGAGACTCCCGCCGAAAAACATTCTTCTTCCGACAGAACCTGCCACCAAGCTTTGACAAGTCGCTAACTTGCTCGGAAACAATATGTGAAAGATTGATCTCAAATTTAAGCTTCTATAGCGAAAGACGTTGTCGGTTTCTGATTGTATTGCTTACTGTTATGTCGTCTTAAACGTGATCGAGATAACGGTTTCTCCTTCAATATCAATGTATGATCATCATGTAATGTCGGTTACGAACATTATAGTAGAGCACTTGTCTTGCGCGTGACATATGTTAAAGATAAACTTAACTTGTCACTCCCCGGACACGTGCGCCGAGGCTGGTCAAATGATTAGTTGTTACAGCCGTTGGTTTTAGCGGGAAACGAAGTTGGCAAGTGGGGGAGGTCCCAGAAGGTTTTCGAGGCTATATTAAATAGCGTTAGAAGCTGCAATTTGTCAGCATGTAATCAGATCATCATAATTTTGACCTTGTTCTTGAATTCCTGATGATTAATGAAATCCGTTCGCCTGTTCTGCACCAGGAACTAGGCCATCTGGCTTAGCCTCGAAAATCTGTGTTCGTTGTTTTCTGATTACTGTTTTTGCTTTCAATTATGGTATGATTCCCAATCCCAAAAAGTTGTTCGACAAAATGCTCAAGAAGGAAAGGAACCGTGCATCCCACCTGATGTCTTGAACAAACAAAAGAGACGATTCCCACCTGATGCCAGCGGCTTTTACGAACCACGGAAAAAACAGAATGGTTTCAACTCTGTGGAACAGAGTGCAGTTAAGCCAGTAACAGATTTAGCAAAAGCAACACTTTGATAATACTCTCTGCTTGTGCGCTTTACAAAATTCCTAATTTCCTTTGTAACATGCAAACTGTGTCAGTTCATCAATGTGCATTCCTATCAGTATTGATCAACATAATGGTTCAGACTCATGGAGCAAGAATGTTGATAAGGGCAGCAACGATGAATATCAGAACTGATCTATGTAAGTAAACTCAGGCTCTGATTTTCTATCCCTTGTTTCACCAGTACTTCAACAAATGGAAAAGTTAGGTTGAATAACAGCTAATCACATCTTAGGTGGCCGCTTCTTCTTGCTTAGCAACATCTAATCTTCTGTAAGTTAATTTCTTACATTTTATATTAACTTGTCTCCTGTATTTAAGCGTTTGCTTATGTAATAAGTGTGACGTTTCTCATAATTCAGTTAATCAGTTTAAGAGGAGATTTTGTTCTCTTGTAATTGCAACTTTGCTGATTATGATTATTTAAGAACCATTTACTTATAACATTTAATTCCAAATTAATTTTCAGGAACTTAAAAATAAGGCTGCAGAATCAATTACTTGCATCATGAGCATGAAGAAGCATTTAGAGAGAATATAGAAAAAGTGCAAAATTGGAGAGAAGCTTTGAAAGAGGTGGCCAATTTCTGGTTGGGAACTGAAGGACAGGTAACAATTCTTTATTTTTATTTTTATTTTATTTTATTTTTCATTATTCAAAGCTAGAAAGCAGATTTTAGCCCCTTCTCTTAAGTTTGCATTTATTTGTATATGAATAGTGTTAAATATATAAATCTTGTATCCAAACCCAACTCCTGGTATTTTATTGTCAATTGTTTATTGCAACCAACAACTTGTCAGCAATTTTCAGAATGGAGGAGCACATGAATAAATGACAGTGTCTGGTAAATTTGATTTTGAAATAAAATTTTGATAAAAATAATAAAAATAATAAAAATATTATAAGTTTTTCATTATATAAGCGGGACAAATTCAACTTAACTTCTAAATCACAACAGTTTATTTTATTAAATACTTAAATACTATATGTTTTGAACAACAACCGCCCATCACAATATTAAATAGGGCTTGAGTCCCTCATAACAAAGATACTTTTTACGGCTTATGTGCTCAAAACATAGGAACCCCGTCAAAGCCCAACAAAAGTTCACTTCCTAACGGAGGGAGGAAAAAAAAAAGTGACTTCTACAAAAAGTGAACAAATATTATAATCAGAATGGATATTTCCATTGTTGATGATTACTTTTGTTTGTTTTGGAGTCTATTTTATTTCTTATACATACGCGTAGCCATTTTGATAACTTCACGGAGACTTTTAAGTTTTTTGCTATTAAGAAATGAGAGTTTACTTTCGTGCTATTTTATTTTCTTTTATTGTTTTCTAGAAAAAAGTCATCTACACCCTCAGATTTTACTTAAATGGCTATAGAGATCTATTTAGTTTGAGAAATGGTCACATAGACCCTTTTTTTTTACGATTATACTCTTTGATTATAACAACCCAAAATATATTATTAAAATAATCTAACATATAAAATATTATAATTTATATTGAATAAAATAATTAATTTAATATTATTAATATGTCATATGTCTTAATGCTAATAAAATTTATTTCACAAATTACTTATATTAAAATAATTGTATTAACATTAAAAAAATTATAAAATCTGTATCATATATTTATTTAGATTTTTTTATTACTTTTTATGTAATGTCGATATTAGCATAATTTTTAAAATTAAGTTTTGGATTAATGGATTTAAGTATTAATAAAATCTGTCGTGATATGTTGATAATAACTTAATATTAAAAATAATTTGCATGACATATATATGTTATTTTATTAATTATATTTATTTCAATATTTTATTTGTACTGATGTGCTATTTTATTTATTATTCTTGTCTAAGTATTGTATTCAAATTTATTGTAAAATTTTTGACTACGTTCAAAGGTATAATAATAAAAAGAGGATTTGTATATCCATTTCTAAAACTAAGGTGATGTTTGGTTGGGAGGAGAGAATGGAGGAGAGGAAAGTAATTTAAATTCTCTTTTTATTTCCATTGTTTGGCTTGACAAAATATATAAGAATTTAATTTCCATTAGAATTTAATATCTATCATAATGTAGAATTTGAATTACACACCAAGTAGTGTAGAATTTAAATTCCTCTTATGTTAGAAACTAAAGTTTCCAAAATTACCCTTCAACTTTTTAACTTGTTTAATGCCATTAATAATTATTATTTATAATTTTATTTTATTGATTTAATATTATAAATGGACCTCCGCCGCCGGCCACCGGACTACCATTTTATTATTATTATATATATTATTACTAATATAATTTTTTTAATATTTAAGGTAAATGATAAATTTGTCTAAAGAAAAAAATTACAATTCATTTCCTTATCAAATTTTATATCAAACCAAACAAAAAAAAAATCTAATTTCACTACTCTCTCTCTTACTCTCCATTCCACTCTTTTCCTCTCCTCTCTTTTCTTCAAACCAAACATGGCCTAAGGAAATTTATGTGATCATTTAAACATCCTTTGGGGCTGTGGGTGACTTTTTTTAAAACATCCTTTGGGGCGTGGATGACTGTTTCCCTTAATATTTTAAGGGTAATTTATCGTCAGCCCCCAATTGTTTCGACATTTAGCACTGCATACCCACATTTTTTGATCATGTGCATCACGTACCCATTTCCGTCTATCTACTGTTAATTTAATAGAAAAAAGGGTAAAATGATAATTTTGTAAGAGCGAACTCTTTTATCCTTCGTTGCTTTTTATTTTCTATGTTTTGTTTTTCTTTTCTTTTTTTCTTCCCTTCCTCTTCTTCTTTTTTCTTTTCCTTCTCCTTTTTCTTCTTCTAGTCTTTTACTACTGCCGCCTGTTAGAGTGATCAGCCACCGACTTGAATCAACAACAACAAAATGGCGCGCTGCATGATCTATCACCGCTCGAAACCATCGCCTCCACTGCTGCATGAAACCGCCGACGCCACCACTTGAAGCCATTGCCATCTCCGCCGCCTCTATAATTTGATTTAGGGTTTGAAATCTTTAGATTTAGGGTTTTTGATTCTTGGATTTGTTTTTGTAATAGACTTTTACAATGAAATTTACAGCAAGTGTTTTGTATAATTAGATTAGTTTTCTTTATTATTGGAATTTTTATGTAATCTGATGATGATTGTGTGTTTGATTTTCTTCTTTCCTTTTGGAATCATGCTCTGTTTCTCATTTTGAAGTTTCCCGGTTTTACAATTTTGTTATGATAATGAAATTAAAAAAAAATCATTTCAATTTAATTGTAAAAAATATAAAAATAAATATTGTTTTGAAATTGACTTGTTGACAATCTGCTCATCCATGTCTCTGATGGAAATGGTATCGTAACAAGGCTAATTGAAAGCCCCAACTTTTTCTGTATTTCCCCTTTGTTTAATATTGTAATTAGTAAGATCTGAATCCAAGTAGTTTCCCAACCTTTTCGTGGTGTTTCTTTGACGGATCGGCACTTGAATCATGATGCCCGCTTTTATCCTTCTTCTTATCCTTGTCTTTGTCTTTATCCTTACTTCGATCCTTATGACGGTGCTTGTGCTTCTTATGCTCTCTATCCTTCTCCTTATCTTTGTCTTTGTGCATTTTTATGCTTCCTCTCCTTGTCTTTGGAGTCACTTTTTGATTTTCCAGCAAGGGTAGGAACCCCCTTTTCTGCAGGAGGCAAATCAACAATATTTATTTATTTATTATAAAAATAAATATTGTTATAATAAATCTTTATTTCTTGATGTTAATTTTTAAGTTGTAGGGGGTATTTTAGTACTTATATATCAATTCAATTCAAAAGAGGGGTAGTATGGTCTGTTAGGTTAATAGCAGCCTAAACCATTAGAATTAACTGATTTTTTGACGGAAATGGGGGCGCAGTGCACATGGTCGAAAGATGTGGGTGCCCGGTGCTAAATGTCGAAACAATTGAGGGCTGACGATAAATTACCCATATTTTAATAGAGAAATGGAAATTTCCTTCTTATTTCACGTTAAAGGGAAATGTTGACTTCTAGAGCCTTTAATTAATTTAGGCTAACTTCTAAAGCCTATACTTTAACATTTATTGCGCTATATCGATAACAAAGTCTTAAAATAGTTTTGGTTGAAGTTCTCAAACAAATTTTCTTCATCTTCTTCGTAAAAAGCAACCATATTTAAAACACATTAAATAAAGTGCTAATTATTATTATTATTATTAAAGGCATGCTTGACTAGACTTGCAGTTGGCAAGCAAAAGAGAAGATGAAATCATTAATTAGAACACATGAAAGTTCCTCTCATTGATTTCATTAAAACATACTTAATTTGTAATTCCAGTTAAAATTCATCATCTTTCAGTAGTGGTTCCAACAAGCTCTAAGCGGTAAGTTTTCTAACAGTTTTATATTTACATGTCTCTTGTATTTGTGTAATTAATGTTTCACATAATTTAATTTGAGAGGAAATTTTGATCTCTTGTTTCCAAGGCTCAAACTTGTTGCAGCTTGCTGGTAGCTAGTGTAGGTTTCCGCTTCTTAGTTTAGCTTTCTTTGGTTCCAGTTCCATATCGAATTTTGTGTTTAATGCAGTGTTTTTAGAATTATTTTTAAAGAGGTTTTTATTTTTGGCATAGGTATAACATTTTATTACTAATTAATTCTCAGGTACTTAAATAAAGCTTTTGTTGGCAAACAAAAGGACTAAAAGAGCAAAAATCAGTTAGAACATATAAAATCTTCTAATTGATTTCATTCAAACAATGTACACATTCATCTATCGGTGGTTAAATACTTGCAAATTTCTTGTATTTCAGCTTATTCTTTGAACTTTTACATGCATGTCTTGTCTGACATAAATATGTAATAGATTTTTTTTATTGACATATTTTTGTATAAATTTTTCATATAATTTCAAAAATCAATTCTAGAGGAAATTTGGTTCTCTTGTTGCCAAGGCATAGAAACTGGTTGCAACTCTGCTGGTAGTTTGTGTTTCATCGATACAAAGGTTGGCGGTGCAGGTTTTGGACTACTTCGGCAGTTTAATGTTATGTTTATATGACTTTTTGGGTTTGCCGATTTCTCACAGCATTGATATAGCATCTAATTCTAAATTAACCTCTTAGGAACTCAGAGTGAGGCTGCTGTGGCATTAATTTCTTGCATCATGAGCATCCAGGGAGTTTCTTCTTATGTCCCTTATCCTCTCCCTCATTGGAAATATGATGTCTTCTTAAGTTTCAGAGGAGAAGACACCCGCAAAAATTTTACAGACCATTTGTATTCTGCCTTGGATGAAAAGGGAATCATTGTATTCAGGGATGACAAAGAACTTGAGAGAGGAGAATCCATTTCACCCGGACTCTTTAAAGCAATTGAAGAATCCAAAATTTCAATTGTTGTTTTCTCCAGAAGCTATGCTTTTTCGACTTGGTGCTTGGATGAACTTGTTCATATTCTTGAGTGCAAAAACACAAATAATCAACAAATGGTTTATCCAATTTTCTATGATGTGGAACCGGCTGTTGTAAGGAAACAGACAGAAACTTTTCAAGAAGCATTTGCTCAATATGAAGAAGTTTTTAGTGAGAATATAGAAAAGGTACAGAAGTGGAGAGACGCTTTGAGAGAAGTGGCTAATATATCAGGCTGGGAATTGAAGGACATGTGATCTTTCTTATTGTCAAAGATTTATAATTTCCTATTCAATGATTCGATTTGAAACTATGTCCACACGCAATTCAATTCAACAACACCAATCTTTTCTTGATCTTTTTCAATCTGCAGGAATGAGTCTGAATTTATTTTGGAGGTTGTTTAGGTGATATCAAGCAAAAGTCCTATAAAATCAGGGATCCTTAAGCATCTAGTAGGAATAGATTCACACTTGAAGAATCTGAGGCTTCTCATGGACAAAGAGTGTAATGTTGTTTGTATGATAGGAATATGCGTTATGGGAGGTATAGGTAAGACAACTCTTGCAGGAGTTGTTTATGACTTGACCTCTCATAACTTTGAAGCAAGTAGTTGTCTTGCCAATGTTAGAGAAATTTCAGAAGAAGGCGGTCTGACCTCTTTACAAAATCAACTCCTTTCCCAATTACTAAAGCTTCCAAATAATGGCATATGGAATGTCTATGATGGTATCAACATTATAGGAAGGAGGCTGCGGCACAAAAAGGTTCTTTTAATTATTGATGACGTAGTTGATATAAAGCAATTAGAATGTCTAGCTGGAAAGCGTGAATGGTTTGGTCCTGGCAGCAGGATTGTGATAACGTCGAGAGATAAGCATTTGTTGATGATGCATGGAGTAGATGAAATATACAACCTCAGGGAATTACATGACGATAAAGCTCTTCAACTTTTTTGTAAAAAAGCCTTTAAAAGCCACCAGCCTAGTACAGGATATGAGCAGCTGTCTAAATGGGTTGCAAAGTATTCAGGTGGTCTTCCATTGGCTCTCAAAGTTTTGGGATCTTTTCTGTATGGTAAAACTACAAAAGAATGGGAAAGTGCACTAAAGAGACTGAAAAGGGAATCAGAAAATGAAATTTTGGACATACTTAAAATAAGTTTTGATGGGCTTCGAGAAACAGAGAAGAAAATATTCCTTGATATAGCATGTTTTTATCAAGGTGAGAATAGAGATTATGTAACAAAAATTCTTGATTACTGTGATTTTGACCCAGTTATTGGAATAAGGGTTCTTATTGATAAATCTCTCATAGAAATTTCAACCGACAGTAGATTTTGGATGCATGATTTGTTGAAAGAAATTTGTCAACAAATTGTTAAAAGACAATCCCCTGAAGATCCTGGGAAACGTAGCAGATTGTGGAAGGAAGCAGATATACATCACATGTTGACAAGAAACACCGTAAGCAACTAAGTCAAAAACATGTACTTTTTTTAACCTCTTCACATTCTTTTTTTTTCACTTATTCTTTACTTGTAACTTTCAGGGAACTAAAACAGTTGAAGTGATAAAGCTTGAAAACTTCACCGAAGAAGCAGAAATGCATTTCAGCACAAGTTCCAATTCATTTTTGAAGATGATTAACCTAAGAATGCTTTTGATCCGTAATTTGCAACTTCCTGAAGGCCTTGAATATCTCTCTAATGAGTTACGGTTACTTGAACGGCATGGATATCCTTTGAGATCATTGCCATCAAATTTTCAGCCTGATAAAATTGTTGAACTAAACATGCGTTATAGTCGCATCGAACAAATGTGGTGTGGAATCAAGGTGAGATTCTTTTAATTTTCATTTCTGTGAATAATTGTTCATATTGTTATCATTGTTGGGGAAAAATTAGGTTTTTAAATTTTTATTAAACCTTTTGAAGATCGCTCTCATATAATATATAAGAATACGTAATCTAGAAATCGTACCTTGAAAATCCAATTTGGTTTTTTTCGTTGAAATGATTTAGGCTCCTAGATCACGATCCGCCACCACCACTCCTGTTAGATCACGATCCGTCACCACCACGCTTGCTAGATCACGAACTGTCACCAATGATCTTCCAGGTTATGACTCAGGTTCGATCTGCACTTGACGTGTGGGCGCCTTTATCACTACCAAAGCAACTAGCACGAGAAAATTTTTCTCTCAACAATGGAGAAAAAAATCTTATTCTCTGATCTGTATCAAGTGGCTTCTCTTTTTTTTCTTTAGAGAAAATAAGCCTTATATATCTCCCTTTAGTGAAAACCCTAGGCTCCAAATAATCCAAAAAACAAAACCCACGTTATTTGTTTTTTCAATAGGGGACCCACCTTGTAAAATAACATAAGGCCCCTTATACAAAAGCTAATTAAATGGAGCCTCCCACTAAATGATATATTTAGGCTTTTGACCCAAATAGCTAGTTATCTTACTTATTAGTCCAGTAGTGGTGCAGTCAATTAAATGAGCTAACCCGGGGATCATTTGGGAACATACAATAGTGGCTACAATAATTAGGCCTGTAATTAAACTAGCCCAATTATTTAATTCCAAATCTACTCCACTAAAAGATTGGAACTGACTTCCATAATTGTATGCTCGAATAATAATTCGTCCCAAGCCACATTGATTTCTTTACTGCACAATCCTTTGTACCACATCGTTAATTAAATTGATATCTCAACTGTCCAATCAATTTAATAACATCTTATTCCTTGATCCTTACTGGTTTTCTCTAATGATCATTTTCAACATACTAAATATGTTGACACACTCTGGCCAGAGAATTCTATGATCAAGTGCCGAAAACCCATCAAGAGATGTGTTGTACAAATTCTATATTGTTAATCCATACCTCCAATACTCATAATTGCTCCCACCAAGATACCGGGTAATCTTGACCACAAGGATGTGTCGTGCCCATTGGTAACTCAAATGAAATAACAATCACAATCATGAAATCATAATTAACTCAAGATTAAGATTACAGTAAAATCAACGCCTATGAGATTTAATAAGTTTGACAGTTATTACAAAGTTAATTAAATCTCATATGTGATCCTGTTCAATGTAATCGTACTACATCAATAAATTCATACATGATTAAGACAAATCATTCAATGAATTTATTACAGTCTATACCTAAATAAAGTGCCCAACTTTATTTATCAACTGCGAACTAAATTTATTTAATCATAAGATAACTTGTATTTATGTCTTCTGTGAATCCACATGGTGATCACATAAATACATATAATATGATTAAATGGACTTTAATACAAATATTAATGCAATTAAGATATTTGAATAAAATACCTCATTTATTTTATTAATCAGAAAAATTGTTTATTACAATTAAATAAACACATATGCTTTTAAAGAGCATATTTTCCCAACAATCATTCATCCCTTGAAAGTTGTTGAAATCTCTGTTTTTGAACAGCATTTAAGCAAGTTGAAATTCATGAGACTTGGCGATTCGAAAAATCTGATCAGAACACCAGACTTCTCAGGCATGCCAAATTTTGAAGAGCTGGATCTTGGAGGATGTACAAGATTGCGTGAAATTCACCCAACATTGCTACTTCACAAGAAGATTATTTTATTGAATCTAAAAGATTGTAAAAGTCTCACAACTCTTCCAGACAAGATTTGTATGGAATCTCTAAAAATACTTGTACTTTCTGGTTGTCGGAAATTCAAGAACTTTCGAGAGATTGTGGGGAGTCGGAAGTGTCTGTCAGAACTTCTTTTGGATGGAACTGATATTAAAGAACTACCAAAACATAAGCGCTCCAAAATATCATCCAACTTTGAATCTTTCTGGCCTTTTCAATTTTCAGAGTTCTCAGAGATCATGACAAGTATGGAGCATCTGTTGGAGCTTCATTTGGAAGGAACGGCCATAAGAGGATTGCCTGTGTCAATTGAACATCTTACTGGCCTTGTTTTGTTGAATTTGAGAGATTGTAAAAACCTCGAGACTCTTCCAAGTACTATAGATGGTCTGAAGTCTCTTAGAAATTTGTATCTCTCTGGCTGCTCCAAACTTAAAAGTATGCCAGGGAACTTTGGGAAAGTAGAAAGCTTGGAAGTACTAGATTTAAGCGGATGCAAAGGACCACCACTATCATCATCATGGTATCTGCCCTTCCTAATCAGTTTGATGCGAAGGTGTTCAGATCCCATGGCTTTGGGGTTTCCTTCTCTGTCAGGTTTGTGCTCTTTAAGGAAATTGGATCTCAGTGACAGTAATCTAGGGGAAGGAGCAATCCCAAATGATATTGGCAACTTATGCTCATTAAAAGAGTTGTATCTGAGTAAAAACAGTTTTATTACGCTGCCAGCAAGCATTAACCGTCTCTTTAATCTTGAAAAACTAGAGTTGGAAGACTGCAAAAGACTTCAATCTATGCCACAACTTCCACCCAGCATAGAGGAAGTCAGAGTAAATGGTTGTGCTTCATTGGAAACATTATCAGGTGCATTAAAATTGTGCAACTCCGAATACATTTCAATTAATTGTATAGATGACTTGAAATTGCTTGGTTGCAATGGTTTCGCATTTTCAATGCTAAAAGAGTATCTTGAGGTCAGTTTCGCACTCCCTTTCTCATTTGTGCCAAACATTATGCATAAAAATAACGCACTGTTATGGGCATTTCCCCTCCCCCCCCCCCCCTTTTTTTTTGGTTGCAGGTAATGTCAAATCCAAAACAAAAGTTTGATATAGTTGTCCCAGGAAGTGAAATTCCAGAGTGGTTCATGCATCAGAATGATGGATCTTCAATAAAATTCATAATGCCTTCAAATTTGTATTGTAAGAATAAGGCATTGGGATATGCTGTCTGCTGTGTTTTTCATGTCCATAATCATTCACCTGGTATCCAAATGAGGCGTTCATATCCCACATATCAGTTGAGCTGCCATTTTAGTGGCTCTTCTACCAGTTATTTTATTGATTTTAGAGAGGAAGGTAGTCAAGCTGAGACAGACCATCTTTGGCTACTCTACTTATCTCTTCAAAATTGCTGTTATAGCAATTGGGGTTTTGAGATAATCTCATTGAGTTGTTCTTTCGACCTGTGTCGGGTCAAGGATTGGAGGTGAAGAGATGTGGCTTCCATCCCGTTTATAGGCACAATGTGGAGTTCTTCAACCAACCAAGAAACCAATGGACTCGCTACACCACTTATAATCTTAATGAATTTTATCCCAATTTTGTTGTAACAAAGATGGCTGTGGCCACAACGTCAAATTGAAGCCTTATTAAATATTTGGGGTTGAACAGTGGGATTGGGGCTGTGTTGACGAGGAACCACAACCTCAAAATAAAAAATTTAGAGAACTCAAATGATTCTCTGAATTTATTGGAAAGCATGCATCTTCAGTTTCTCTTTGTGTTCTTTGCACTAGGTAATTCATTTACATTCTTTCTATTCATTTATTTTATCTACTCATGCAAAAATATTTTATGTTAAATTACCAGAAATGCTCTGCTTGGATCAAAAGCAAAGAATGCTTCGAAGTTGTTGAAATGTGCCTTCCATGAATTGAATTAGCATTTGTGCTCTATCAGATTAGCACCTTGAATTTCTCTGAGGTTTGTTAATAAATCCCAGTGAACATGGATTTTGATCAAGATAATCCAATGCTTACGCCCTGTTGATAAAGAAACAAGCAGTTCATTTGATTGTTGCAAGTGTTTCTTATTTAATTTTGTTTTGATTATTTCGTTTTTGTTGTTTGGAACGTGAGAAAATGTGGAATTAGAACTGAACTAGAGTAAAAAGAGATTGAAAGAAAGTAAAATTTCAGAAAATCTTTTTTTTTTTTTTTTGTTTCTGGGAATAAACAAAGTTTAAGAAATATAAAATAGAATTTGAAGCCTTGAGTTTTGTGATTTCTCATGAGTTGAAAATTAAAGGATTGAAACAAATCCTCTGTTTCGTATTCTTAACATCTTGCAGCTTTTTCATTTTCGTACCCTGACCATTGTTGTATTGAATCAGATGTCGTAGTTGATGACTTGCATTGCCATGAATGAATAATAAAGAAATTAGATTAGCTTGCTGAATCTGTTTGAATTTTTTGATATAGCTTCTGCAATCTGATGCATTTAAATTATGCCAGTCAATGTTCTAATTTATATAGCTGTGCACAGTGCTTGAAATTGATTGTTAACAACGATTTGGCTTTTCCACTTAACTAATGTGAGCCTCTCACTCTGTTTCTCTCAAATGTTCTATGACTTATGCCTAAAAAATTTATGTTCTGGAAAAGATTAATCTAAGGGCTAAGAGTTTCCGTAGAAAGATTATAAAGATGATAAAGGTTTGTTGTGTACTATTGTTTTATTCAACAATGTCGACCCCTGATGCTTGTTTCTCAATCTTGTCCATGAATTCTGGAAACTTCGAGAGCTTTCATTCTCAGACCTTTGATGGCTTTTTGTGCTTGATAATTCAAATACAAACTTTCCCGCCAAATATTTATTCGTTGAGACATTTTGTCAAATAGATTGATATTTATATCAAACACCTTTTGTTTTAGCTAGGTCGGGTCCAAGTTTTTGACTTGTAACATGATATTATGGAATCTATAAGAAAATAAGCAGCAAATAAATATTAGGGGGTTCATGGAACAAAATTTCTCAGGTTTTCCAATATATCTACAGTTTCTCAAACCTGGGAAACTGTTCTCAAATTACCTGTTGTTCAATCACTCAACTTCAAATAAATGTTTCCCCGTTGTTCAATTACTCAACTCCAAATAATCACTCAACAATACAAGTAAATATCTTCAGAAGAGCCAAGAAATTAAGCATAGCAAGCACGTAGCAGCTGAAGTTCATAGCAAATCTGCAGACTGCAGCTACAAATTCGTATCAGCACAAGAATTTTGAATGAACGCATACCACTTTAAATTAAAGCAATATATATGTTGAGTTACTTCCGGAAAAAGAGAAGGAAATAGAACCACACGTGTAGAAATATTAAGAAAACAACTAGTTAGGTTTTTCCCTTTTGATTCGAGTTCTTTAAATCTTTTAGCTTGTGGTTCATCATCATAATCACAGCAGTCAATACTTCCACTGGATTCCCCTGTAATATGGCCGGTAACGCTTTGTTTTGACCTCGTGGCTACATGCCTCTTTGATCCGGCAAAATCATCATCAAGATTATAAACAGTAGAGAGGCTCCATTCATATATCATATACAATTAGTTGTTAGTAATAAGCTTCCACCAATTTGCTGTAATTATATTCATAACAGCTACTTTACTTGTGGGATTCAGAAATCAAAATTATATTCCTAACAGCTACTTTACTTGTGGGATTCAGAAATCAAAATTCGGAATGAGAATGGTCGATAGTGTTTACTAATTAAAAATGTAAGAGGGAATAAGAATAAAACATGTGGGGCTCATACATTCATGAGAGTTGGGATTAAGTTCTCATTCATTGAACTCGCAATTACCCTTCTCAAATATCATAATTCTAATTTTGTCTTCAATTAAAATATTATTATATAAGTATATTATTGTAGTTGTTATTGTTCTTGTTCTTGTAATTGTTAAATAAATATTGTTATTGTTAAAATTATCATCATCATCATTATCATTATTATAGTAGTGACAACAGCAATAACAATAATAATAATAATGATAATAATAATAATAATAACAATTATTAATCCATTTTTATTATTATATTATTATTATTATCATTATTTATTAATATCATTATTATTCCCATAAATTTTGGTCATTAAGGTACAGGACAAGCAATGGGTTTGCTACCCCTAATGATACACACACCGACGCCTGTAATTTTGTTAATGCGGACACGCTCTTAATCCGCGGTTTAAGAGAGTTAAAAATTAACTCTCTTAAACGGTTTAAGAGTGTGTCCGCATGAAAAAAATGAGAATGCCTACTATATGTGTGTGTGTGTGTAACTAAGGTTCACTATACTTATGTTTCTATTTCATAAACAATTTCCTAGAACATGCTCAGACGACAGTGTTGTAGGCTATTTAATTAACTAAAGAAGCACATTATTCTCAACGATAATGATTTTCATGTGAAGAATTTTCCAATATTTAATAGAGAAAAAAATAGCTACACTTTCAAAGTTTGTAGAAATAGCCATGTAGAACAATTTCCTAGAACATGCTCAGGCGACAGTGTTGTCTGGATTTCATGTTTTGACAGTACGTATTTCATCATATACCATTAATGGATGAACCATGGCATATCAGCATACATAATGCACTTAAGATCAGGATATAAACTACACAGGCTCTGATACCAATGTTCATTTTCTTAATCTATGATGCAACTTTATTTGATCAACTAAATTCATATCTTTTTGGTTGATGCAAAAACAAATCGTCATGAATCTGAGAAACAAATAATAGTTTCCTTCCAATCTCCGAGAACGGATTTCCAAGAACCTTCACAAACAAATCGCAATGAAAAACAACTGATTACTGGAGCCTTCACGAATAGATCGTAACGAATCGCAACGAGCTTATGTCACTGATGGTCAGAGGACAATCACATGGTTGGAAAATCCCCTCAATTCACGTAGTAAGAACTCACTGTCTTTTCCCTTTTCTCACACTCTCTTTATGATATTATTCTAATTCTTATTATTATTATTGTACATATTTGCAAACACCCATGTAATGCTTATATAGTACAATAAATGTAGTTTAATTCAAATAAACTTCTTAGAATTATTTGAATAAGCCACACCTTATGTGATTAGGATTTGGATAAATCACTAAGTTTATCTTATAAAAATCTTAGATAAACTGTAAGTATATCTTATCTCTCAAGTTGGATAAAGTCAGCCCATCATGGGCGCGTAAATCTAACAAATGTAATGGCTTTCATGAGCATCCAAGAAGTCTCTTATTGGAAATATGATGTGTTCTTAAGCTTCAATGGTGAAGAAACTCACAAAAATTACCCCAGTTTCGTCCATTTTTTCTATGCAGAATTATCAAGCACTGTCTTTTGTTGGAAGCAAATTACCACAATCATCATCATCATTGTATTTTCCTTTCCCCATCAATTCGATGAAAATGAGGAGTTCACATACTGTAGCTTTGAGGTTGCCTTCTCTTTTAGGTTTGTGCTCTTTAACGAAATTGGATATCAGTGACTGTAATCTAGGGGAAGGAGCAATCCCAAGTGATATTGGCAACATATGCTCATTAAAAGAGTTGTATTTAAGTAAAAACAGGTTTTTCTCGCTACCAGCAAGCATTAACCTTCTTTCTAAGCTTTGGATTATAGAATTGGAGGAATGCCAGAGGCTTCAATCTCTGCCACAACTTCCGTCCAATATAGAGCAAGTTCAGGTAAATGGTTGTGCTTCTTTGGGAACATTATCACATGCATTGAAATTATGCAAGTCAATTGACGTAGTAATTAATTGTATGGACTGCATGAAATTGCTCGACAACAACGGGTCGACATTGTCAGTGCTAAGAGAACCTTGAGGTCAGTCTCTCATTCTGTCTCCCAGATGTGCCAAAGATCATGCCTAAAAATTATGTATTGACATGGACCTTTATTTCTTATGTTTTTGTGCTTTTTTAAGTTGCAGGAAGTGTCAAAACCAATACCGCATTTAAGCATTGTTGTTCCAGGAAGTGAAATTTCAAAGTGTTTCAGGTATCAGAAAGAAGATTCTGCAATGGCAGTCACAATGCCTTTATTTTTGCGTGAGAATGAGGTGGTGGGATATGCTATGTGCTGTGTTTTTAATGTCCGTAAAGGTTCGTGTGGTATCAAAAGGTTGCGCTCATTCCCCACACATCAGTTGAGCTGCCATAAGAATGCTTCTTATATGAGTAGTTTTATTCATTTTAAGGAAAAGTTTGGTCAAGCTGGGTCAGACCATCTTTGGCTTTTTTATTTGTCTCCTAAAGAAGGCTATTCGCGCAAATGGAATTTTAAATCTCCGGATTTTGTGTTGTCATTTCAGTCTGATTCAGGCCCAGGATTGGAGGTGAAGTGTTGTGGTTTCCATCCAGTTTATAGGCACGAAGTGGTGAAGTGCGACCATGCAACAAACCGATGGACTCGGTCTATTATTGATTATAATCTGAATGGAAACCTCTGCACTCGGTTTATTGATCATCTGTGTGAATTGTGTCAAAATCAAGTGAAGCTCAACAATGTATGGTATCGGTTAGATGATTATCTGGATGAAAACCAAGTGGAGGATTTCTACCAAACAACAAACCAATGGACTTGGTTTATTGATCGTCTGAGTGAATTTTGTACAGATGCAAAGGAGTTACTCCAAGCATGAGGTGGGCTTCTTAATTATATCGAACGTCGAAGTAGCGGCAAAAACATCCGTCGTCGTTAAAGCAAAAGCATCTGTAGTCTGCGAAAAGCTCTCATAATGAAGAAAATATTAGGAATTTACTATTAGGAATTTACTTTAACTTTAATATTTTTCTAATTTTGTACCAAACTCATTGTTTCTAATACTATTTTATTAGTATGAGTTTTAATCTTTAATTAAGCTAAAATAGTATCTTTAGGGCATGATACTCGTGTAAATTATTGGGATGTCAATTTTATGTAATTTACCCATAAAAGTAAAGAAAATAACAATTAAATTTTATTTAAAAATATTAGATTATAAGCTAGATACATAAATTATTAGATACAATAACTCATGTTTATTATGGTAATTTAGTCGCTATATATCATAATAATAAAATACTAAAATAAAACTTGTATTAAAGTTTTATGATTAAAGATGGTCAAAAAACCCAAGAAAAAAATTAATAGAAGGATTTAACTAATTAACTATACAAAATTTTTATTAATTTGTATTTTTTAAAAAAATATTGTGAATTCATTGCAAAAAACCAAGCCAGGCCACAGAAAATATTCAATTGAAAAAGCAAGAAAAGAATGAGCGTGTGGATGGTAAGGGCTCGGACTCCCTCTTTCATTATTCCAATAACAACACTCAGGATTGGAAATGGAAATGGAGATGTAAAAGGCCTACGCTTGCCCCTATTGAGCAATAAGAGTTGGCAGTTTCAGTTGCAGTTCCAGCAGAGGAATAAGGAGAAGAAGAAGAGACAAAATGTTACCATCAGTTATACTAACAGTAGCAGTGGAGGGGATTCTGCTTCTGCTGCACTGGAATTGGAGGTTAATGAGATAAGGGAGAGTTGCAAAATGTGGAAATGGAAGGGTCAGTACTCCATCAATTACTTGGTTTCTTCAACTCCAAATTCACATCCCAATTCTACTCCTCTACTCCTTGTCCATGGCTTTGGTGCCTCCATTCCTCACTGGCGCAGGTTAGCGAGATAAGATTGCTCTTTCTTGTTGTGAATTGTGTAGCGGGTTAATTATTGGGTGCACAAAACGTAGCTCCTTTATTGTGAGTTCAATTCAAATTACGTTCTGGGCATTTTCGACTTTATTTGTTTTTTGGTATGGAGCATGTCATGCCCCTATGTATGTAATACCTCTGACTCTGTTATGTATTATGAAGTTCAGGGATGCATTTATATGTGTTATACTTCTAATAATTAATTAAGATGAATGAAGCAAAAGAATAATGAAGGTAAATCTATTCGTTATTTCCCGGTGCATTGGCATTAACACCTAGTTCTATTCCTTGCACCTAGATGATGACAAACCGGTGATCTGAGTTTCAGGGTTCCATTTCGTATTACCCTTTTATGGATATAGGCTTCTTCCATTTTCCGATTCTTAATCTAGTGAAAAAGTATTCATTTTACTGCTCCGTTGAAAAGGGGAATGAAAATTTGCTTGTGCACCATTCCTTTATCCTATTAAATAATGTGAGGAATTGATATTTTTCTTGTCATCTCTGAGGTAATTTCAGGAATATTGGCACCCTGGCAAAGAGCTACACGGTTTATGCAATTGACCTTCTTGGATTTGGTGCTTCAGATAAGCCAGCTGGTTATTCATATACCATGGAGGGATGGGCTCAGGTATGCAATGTTCCCTAGCCAGAAGTTGGATCTTTTGTCATCAATCGCTTGACCTTTAGTTATTTTCCTTGCTAACTTGAGTGAGATTCACTGATACAGCTAATATTGGATTTCTTGGATGAAGTTGTTAAGAAGCCAACTGTGCTTATAGGTAACTCTGTTGGAAGCCTAGCTTGTGTTATTGCTGCCTCAGGTATATTTATTTTAACTTCCCCTTGGACATCAGATATTCTTCAACTTGGTTGCAAAGAAACACTTGCCCCTAATTATCCTTTTTGGTATCTATGGTTTACGACAAACCTGCTATATTTTCTACCATAAGAATCTAGTCAAACCCTTGTTCAAGGGCTTGTTCTGTTGAATTGTGCTGGTGGCATGAACAACAAGGCAATTGTTGATGATTGGAGAATCAAGCTATTGTTACCATTGCTTTGGTTCATTGATTTTTTGTTGAAGCAAAGGCCAATTGCTTCTGCTATATTTGAGCGTGTGAAACAAAGGTATTTTCTCTTCTCTCTATTCAGTCCATTGTTCATTATCCCAAGACACTAGAGTCAAAAAAAAAAAAAAAAAAACTCTATGATGTGCATATCTTGGTGCTGTAGGGAAACACTGAGGAATATTTTACTGTCCATTTATGCAAATAAGGAATCTGTGGATGAAACACTGGTTGAGGTATTAATATTCTCCACTTATATGCCATTTTAACCTGTTACAAAAATGGCTTCTCATAATTCATGAATCGACCTCAAAACTGCAGATCATACGAGAGCCCGCCAATGAGGAAGGGGCACTTGATGCATTTGTTTCGATTGTAACAGGCCCACCAGGGCCGAACCCAGTTCAATTGATGCCATCAATCTCTATACCTGTACTAGTTTTATGGGGTGATAAGGATCCATTCACACCCCTCGATGGACCTGTTGGTAAATACTTCTCATCTCTGCCTTCTAAACTCTCAAATGTGAAGCTAATTGTATTGGATGGAGTAGGACATTGCCCCCATGACGACAGGCCTGAGTTGGTCCATGAAAAGCTGCTTCCTTGGTTGGCTGAAACATTTAATTTCTGAGGAATTTACTTTCTCATCAGCAAGTTTTAACGAGCATTATATATTATTCCTATTGTAAAAAGACAAAACAACTCTTGTATTTATGTTGTATATATCAATTCTTATTCAACCGCTTGGTTATCTTTTGGCGCCGAAGGGAATGTTGGAGAAACTGATCTCTGACAAGTTGTAGAAGCTCCAAATTGATTCAAGAAATATATCAAATTATTCAATAAAAAATCAAATTCAGCACAATAATAAAGAATAATGATTTAGTAATCCATATTGCTCATGTCAATGATATGTGAATGATAGGATCCAATTTTATACATGAAAAAGATACAATAATCTAAATCGAAATATAAGTTCACAGGCATCTTCAATCCTTTCCTTACAAGTCATTTTTGTAAATATAAATTCTAACCATAGACGATACCACATCAACTATGGAATCAAATGCACCATTCCAAATATGGAATTGGTAGAGATACTTGAAAAAGTGCATACATGTTTAAGCAAATGGATTCACAACTCAGGTGAGTTGAGTGAAAATGACACCTATCTCAGTCTTCTTCGTTACAGTTGAAACATGTGCTTGGGTCTTCCATTGACGTAGGATCTGGGGTGTAAAGTAAATGGATCCCACATTTTTTCACCCCGCAGCACTGGCACTCCAAAGGTGGAAAAACATTAAAGTGGACTGCCTCAGGAATGCAATTGCATTTCCAAAAACCATTAAAATCCTCTTCACAGAACTGATAGTACCCCAAATGTAAGTGATCTGATTCTACATAATTAACTCTGCTGTGAAATAATCGTGTGTCATGCGTACCACAATCTTTGGTGGTTTTCACTTTGAGCTCAAAAGAAAATGAAAACCATGTGCCACAATCTACATGACGGTCTGAAAATGCTAAAATAGCACTAAATGCAATGCCCTGCACTCTGCTATTATTGAAGAAATCTGGGGGCATCTCCAAGGCTATAAAAGATCCCACACTTTGAAACTCAAACCACTTTGGAATTTCATTCCCAGGTAGTACTATATGACCTTTGCCCATGGAAAAACCTCTATGTACCAAAAAAGCATAATTTTAAACCCAAAAAAAAAACCAAAGATTGTAGAAATTGTAAGTCGAGAGAGTTAAAGACACACATTTAGCCATACTTCTTGCCATATTTCTTGCCAACGTACAGCTGGCGTATGGTTCGTATGCTGAATTCTCAGGGTATCTTCAACAATTCCTGCAGTAGAATTACCTTCCAATTTAAAATTATTTCTCCGGTCAAAAAATATTGCCTGTAAGATTCATAACTTAGAGAACAAACCTATAAATGGTTGCAGTGCCAAGCAACCTCGTTCAAGGAATGGAGGCTTTTGTACGAATTCGAACCTCTCACCATAACTTAAGAGGAGGTATCCCGACACGAAAAGTTGGATAATGCTTTCTGGTATTCTCTCAATATTGGTTTTCGCTAGATTAAATGTTATTGGCGAGGATAATTGGCCAAGACATTCGGGCAATCTCTGAAGATTTGAGCAACCACAGAGACTAAGAACTCCAAGAGATTTCAATCTATAGAGGCTGCTTGGGAGACTCTTAAGCCTTTTACAATCTGAAAGGTCTAAGTATCCGAGCCTAAGTAGACGCTCAATTGATGAGGGTAGTTCTTCAATTGCAATCCCCCTTAAAAATAACCAGCTTATATTACCTGATGAGATCTCTGGAAGCCTTTTCAGTTTTGAGCAGCCCGATAGATCAAGTTTGGTAAGAAATTCCAAGTTAAATATTCCAGATGGAAGACTTTTCAGGCTTTTGCTACCTCTTAGATTCAACGTAACTAGCTTGTTCAGACGTGGCATCAACGTGGGATTTGGAATTTTGGCAATTAGCTTATGGCAGGCAGCATGGATTATCTGGTTTAACTTACTATAATGCTGCTCGGTCAAAAATGAGGCCAAGACAAAATCGTTACCACGTATAATAATTTAAGGTTGTTATTGAAAGATTGCACATATATCATAAGATATGCATACCTTCACACAATCCCAAAGTCGTTTAATGTCACTATCAGGCACTTCAAGTAACATAAGCTTCTCTGCACTGAGGTTTGAGGGTAATGACTTCAACGGATATCCATGCCAGTGAAGATATTTCACTTCAGCAAATCCAGGGTCTTGCAAATAAGACATCTTACATTTGTTCTCTCCATTGAATAATGAACTATAGAACTTTAAAAATCTCAATTTAGGCATCTTTGTGAAAGTATTGGAATTTGGATGGAGCTCTTTTACTTTTGACATATCCAAACACATGCCCTCAATTTTTTCTGTCCCCTAAAAATAAATGAAAAAGCAATAAAGTTAAAATCAAATGAAAGATATGTGTATTCCACCAATGAATCGCACTTCAACCCCACCAAGTCAAATTTTTGGGGCAAGTTTCTCACTAATTCACAATTAGAGGTAGCTTAGTTAATAATTCAACTTTTTATTTATTATTTAGTCGAGTTCATGTGGGATTGGAGTGGACTCTTCATCATTTCTCAAATCAATAATTCATGTTTTTAGTTATTGCTAGGCAGTTAAACTTTTAATTGCAAATGCACAAAGAAACATAATAACACAAGTAATACTTAATATAAAAATTCCGTCTGTGTACTATACAAATTGGCATATCAATTATGCTTGCAGACGATTATGCAAGTTGTCATGGCATTTATAATTTATTGCTACGTCATCTAACGGATATGGTTTTTTCTAATCATTGTCGCTCTTCTATTAATTCTAACACTCATCAGTTCGAGCATATATAAATATATTCATATCAAGTTTGTAAATGCTAGAATATTTCAAAATAATTATCCACAACAAACTGCTTACCGTGTTATATGTAAGAACTTCATAGATATCCTCATGATGCCACAACCTACTGCGGTTTCCAGGATTAATTGATTCTTGTCGAACAATTTCCCTACCCAACTCTTGTAGTAAATCATGCATTCTTATCTGGTTGTATGAACCAATAGCAATGAGAGATTTATCAACAAGAACACTTATTCCTATTTCTGGGTAGAAACCGCTTGCATTATGGAATTTCATTACTAGATTTACATCCTCGCCTTGAAAGAAACAAGCAACATCAAGGAAAATATTTTTCTCCTTATCATCCAAACTATCGTAACTTATTTTTAATACCTCTAGGATACTTGGATGGAGGATTCTTTGCAATTTATTTATTGCACTTTCCCAGACTTCCTTTTCTCTTTCATATAGAAAGCAACCCAAAACTTTAAGAGCTAAAGGAACACCTTGACCATATTTCATTACCTTCCTTGAAAATTGCTCGTAACCAACGTAAGGATGGTTTTGTATGAAGGCATGTCGAATGAAAAGCTCAAGAGCGTGATGATATTCTAATGCCTCCATCTCATATATTTTACTCACCCCCCAATTTCTAAGCACTTGTTTATTTCTGGTGGTTATTATGATTCGACTCACAGGCGTCAACCAATCAAGACTTCCAATTATAGATTCTAATTGGCTGAAGCAAGTCACATCATCAAAAACAATCAGAACCTTCATGCGGCTGAGCCTTCTAAAATTGAGACCAATATCAAGACTCACATTTTTATCTTTCAATAAATTTGAAAGAAGTTTTTGTCGCAAGCAAGCTAATCCTCCTGGTTTTTGTGACTCTTCTCTAACATTTTCAAGGAAGCAAGAACCTTCAAAATCGCTAGAGATTTTGTCGAAAGTAGCTCTAGCGATTGTTGTTTTGCCTATACCACCAATGCCCCAAATCCTTAAAGCGTAAACATCTTTCGACTGAACACCTAGTAGATATTCAATTTCCTCAACTCTTGATTCTACTCCAACCAGCTGGTTTTTGTTATCATTCCGCCGAAAAACTTGATCCAGCAGTCTCTTTAAAATATGATTAACAACTTCGTTTATAAGTTCCGATTCAGGCCTACCAAATACATAAAATTAGCAGCAGTAACTTCAAATAGGAGGAATTTGCATGAAATATGAAATAAGGGAGATTGCTAGTTTTCCAATTGAAATTAATATATACTACTTATTGTTTTCCAGAAGGATAATATTGCAAAGTGATGGTACCAGGAGAGTTATTAAATATTGTAAAAATAGTCAGAATAAGTGGTATATGTTGATTTGAGTAAGGAAATTTACAATCTCCCTATAAATTATGTTGATGCTGAAATCTGCTCGTCCTCTGCCTGACCAGATCTTTACACCAACGTTTGTGTTATCAACAATGAGGATGTCAATTTCTCCTTACTTCAACGATCGCTCTAGTTGCTGAAGTTAGACTTCTCCTTCTTTTTCTCACTAAGCCTGCGTTCACAAAAATGGATCAGAGACGCCGGTGGTTTTGCCGGCGTAAACCCTCCGATGCCTAAGTTAGCACAAGGTGTTTACGGGAAAACGGTGCAATTAAGGTTCAAATAATTGCTTAGAATTGGCTCACTATTGGTATTGAAAAGGGTCTGGATACAATTTGGCAGAGTTTTCCCTTCTCTCAGTTTTTCTGTCCCCCTTTCTTCATTGATTTCTTCCTCTTTTATAGCTGCTGCCCCACATTTCCGTTTACCATTCATCCCTCTTTTTTCAGGTAGTGGCAGCCCTTCATGGGACTTTAACTGCTACATTGTGGGCAATCGTGAGATCTCGCGTCTCCCTCGACGGTTCTGGGAAATGCGCAACTATCGTGATTCTGTGAAATCGTGTTTCCGTTCTTTGGGGGATGGGTATCGGCTCGGTATGCTTCTGGTCGGTGTACTTCTGTGGCTGGTACTCATCTTTGGTTGGCTCATATTTGTAGAAGGCTTATTTCCAGTGTTCTGCTCATACCGTTCGGCTGAGGTGATCCACCTCGGGGTGGGGACTATGGCATGACCGAGCTGGTGCTCTTATTTACCTAACATCAGTCCCCCAGTTTCTGGTCTTGCGAGTGAAACGAGTTGAGAGTAGAAACTGATAATAGAATATTACCGGCCCGGGGAACTTCTCATCTGGTCTTCTTTTTACTGGGATGGACCTGAGGTTCCGTTTTTCCTCTAGGGGGACTCCGACCTGAGCATGGGACTTCATGAGCTTGTCCATTGCATATCTGGGCTCACATCTAACCTGGCCTCTTATAATGGTTAGTGACGTGGCATCTCCAGACTCTTCGTATTTGAAATTTGAAACGACGGGCTATCCATTCCTCGATATCCGGTGAGTGAGCTGGCACCCCCCTCACTTAAATGCTTCCATTTCCCCCTTTTCGCTTCAAATCCCTAGATTGAAATCGTCATCGTTTTGTTATTCGTTTCTCCATCGTTAATCAACCCCCTCTTCGAACTTTGCTCACACTTCATGTGTCCGGAGTATCCACTTGCTGGGTGTTCTCTCTGTCACGGCAGCGCTCTCAGTGCCAGTTTATTCCAGGTATAACTTTTAACTTCTTCTCTGGTTGTTGTTGGTTGGGTTCTGTGTTGCCCCTTTTGTATCCATATACTCGAGTTTGCTTTGTTTTCTTTTGGGATTTCGATATGTCAAATCAGAAAAGGAAGTTAATTACCGATGAGAGTGACGAAGAAACAGGGGATTTAAACCTTAAATTGTCCATACCCACTGATTTTTTACATCCCTCTAGTAGTGTAGGTCCTTCCCATGGTAGGGATACCCTTGAGTACCCACGTCCCCTGACCATTTCACCTTCCCCTGAATTAGAACTTGTAGGAAATAGAGGGGGACCTGCTTCTGGCTCGGGTGAGAACCACGGTTCTGGTGGGGTTGGGGTCCCTGGAGAAGTGGGTGATGGTGAGGGGAGCAGTTCCGAGCCGAGCGGACCTGCTAAGAAAAGGAATCTTGGCCATAGGGTGGAGGCGGATTCTTACCCTATTGATTTCATAGATTGTGCCACCACCCCCACTGATCTATTTAAGCTTATGAACCTCTATAACATTCCCAATTAGGTTCTCCTTGTAGTTCCTGGAAAAGGTGATGTTCCTAGTCGGCCTCCGAAAGGGTATGTGACGATGCACTTGGAGAGTTTCAGACTAGGAGCTCGGCTGCCCCTTCAACGTTATTTTGCCAAGATATTGGGCGGTATGCACCTGGCCCCAGGTCAGCTACACCCAAATGGGTGGAGGGTTCTCTCAGCAATGTTTGTGTTGTGGGAGAGGTGCGGGTTGGAGGAGTCTTCCCTTGTTGAAGTGAAGCATCTGTACCAGCTGTGGAGTAGCCCGAGGGAAGTGGGCTGGTACTACTTTATGTCAAGTTCTGCAAAGAGGAAACCGATCACTGGGTTTCCTTCTTCATATAAAAATTAGAAGAACAAATTCTTCTTTGCTAAAGGAAACTGGTGTCCAGCAGTTCGGTCGCTTGGTGGGGATATTTACCTTCCAACACATTTTGTCACCCCAGGTCGTTCATTTTTGCCTATGTTCTTAATCAAATTGTCACTTATTTGGGTTCTTTAACCTTTTTTGTTATTTCAAAGTCGTGGGGTTTGATCGAGGGGCTTGAAAACCGACCTTTGCTTCAGGTGGAAACTGCTCTGGTGAACGCGTCTACCTGCCAAGACCTCCTGTCACCAACAAACCTGGTCGGTTCGGGTCTAGTGGACATAGTTGCTGGAATGGATAACAAAATCCTCAGCGCGATGAGCAGAAAGCGTGGTCGGGCTTCAAGCAGCTCCAGCAACCCTCCCCCTCCTCCAAAGAAAACCAGCGTCGGTCCTTCCAAGGCTCCTGTTCCTGCTCTGCCCCCTCTTCCACCTCGTAAGAGTAGTGGGGAGAAAACTTCCGATAAGAGTCCTGAGATCAGCATCCAGTCTGGGGACCGATCCTTTCCTCTTCCATCTCGGGATCAAGGTGACTACCTGAGCCCGTATCAGAAGGATTACAGAAAATCGGTGGGGCCCAAGATGGTGAAGGACATCGAGAGTATGGACCTCTTCGAGCTAGCTGGTTCTGTTCAAAGAGTCTCCTTCAGGCTGGCCACCTTGGTTTCGTGTTACAAGAATGGGTCCACGCGCCTTGAGAGGAGGCTTCAAGCAGACAATCAGGAGTTGAAGAAGAAAGCTGAATCTGCTGATCGCTCGAAGGAGAAGCTGGCTGAGCTAAACAAGCAGATCACGGATCTGGAGGAGAAAGTTGCTGTTGCTGAGTCCACCACCTCCAAACTTGAGGGTGAGTTGGGTGACCTGAAGTCTGATCTTCAGGCTACTCAAAGTGAGAGAGATACTTTGAGGACCGCCCTTGAGGGAGAAATCAAATCTCTGAGCGAGCAGCTGGCTGAGGAGAAAGGCAAATCCGCTGATGTGGACGATCGGCTGGATGCCGAGTATGACTTTGGGGTTGCTTTCTCCTAGAAGTGCATCATGTCTATGCTTAAGGAAAAATATCCCGAGCTGGACATGAGCAAGCTGGAAGTTGGAGTGCAGCGGTATATGGCAGAGGTCGGCCAGACAGATAAGGAGTAGGGTGAGCAGGATCAGGTGGAGACTCCTTTAGATGGGGTGCAGGAGGGGGAAGCTGGGGGACGTGCTTTTGAAGTGGGTCAAGGGTCCGTGCCTCCTCCTCTTGGTACTGCTCATCTTCCACCTCCCGAGATTGTTGATCCTTCACCTGCTGGAGCCGTTGACCCTCCTAATCTTTAGGTCTATTTTTGTATAGACTCTAGATTTTCATTTGTTTTGTAAACATTTGAACGTTTATAAATTTTTAGATGCTCTCTATTGGGTTTCTTGTCTGGTTTTTGCTCATGGATTGTTTCTGCAAATTAACTTGACAATTTATCTGATTTTGCCTGCTGGTTCTTTAGTGGACCGAGCAGGAATAGGCATACGCTTGCCTTAGTAAAATTTTTGCAAAATTGCCTGCTGGTCGTTCGTTGACTGAACAGGAGCAGACACTAACTTGCCTTAGTAGAATTTTCGTAAAATTGGCTGCTGGTCTTTTATTGACCGAGCAGAAGCAGACACTAACTTGCCTTAGTAGAATTTTCATAAAATTGCCTGCTGGTCTTTTGTTGACCGAGCAGAACAAGCACTTGCTTGCCTTTGTAAAATTTCTTGCAATTGCTTGCTGGTCTTCGGTGACCAAGCAGGAGCAGGCACTTATTTGCCTTAGTCGAATTTCGTGGAATCGTCTGCTGGTCTTTCATTGACCGAGCAGAAACAGGCACTTACTTGCCTTAGTAAAATTTCTTGCAATTGCCTGCTGGTCTTCGGTGACCGAGCAGGAGCAGGCACTTATTTGCCGTAGTTGAATTTCGTGGAATCGCCTGCTGGTCTTTCGTTGACCGAGCAGGAACAAGCACTTACTTGCCTTAGTAAAATTTCTTGCAATTGCCTGTTGGTCTTCGGTGACTGAGCAGGAGTAGGCACATATTTGCCTTAGTAAAAATTTAATGGGACTGTCAACAGAGGGATTTCATGCTGAATTCATCTTTATTGAAATTTGAATGCATTACAAAAATGCGGAATATATGCATGTGTAACACTTCATCATGCATTTAATAGAAATAACTTGTCAAAATGAAGACTTAGTAGAGCACTTTGCTTACTGGAAATACTTCTTTAAGTGCTCGGCGTTCCACGACCTCTTCACGTCTCGCCCGTCTGGGTACGCTAGCTTGTAAGCCCCTGGTCCAATCGCTCGAATCGCCCTGTACGGGCCTTCCCATTTCGAGTCGAGCACGCCATGGTAAGGATCCCTAGTGTTTTGATTCACCTTCCTAAGCACCCAATCCCCTGCTCGGAACTGCTTCACGAGTACTTTCTTGTTGTAATAACGCGTGACCCTCTGCTGACACTGGGCCACTTTCTGCGAGGCCCCTTCCCTTTTCTCCTCCAATAGGTCCAGGCTCAAGCAAATCTGCTCATCATTTTGCTCCTTATTGAAATGTTCTGTCCGATGCTTTCCTACTCCAATTTCTGCTGGGACTACCGCCTCATGACCAAAAGCTAAAGCAAACGGGTTTCCCCGGTGGCGGTTTTGTGAGTTGTCCAGTAAGCCCACAGTACTCCTGGTAATTCGTTGACCCAAGCTCCCTTCTTCTCTCCCAGTCTTGTTTTCAGGAGTTTCTTTATTACTTTGTTGGCTGCTTCCACTTGTCCATTTGCTTGTGGGTGTGCGGGGGTGCAGAACTTCAGGTCCACCCTCAGTTTCCGGCAAAATTCTCTGAAGTTGTTGTTGTCGAATTGCCTCCCATTGTCTGTGATGATGGTATAGGGGATTACGTATCTGTAGATGATATTCTTCCAAATAAAATCCGTTGTATTTCTCTCCGTGATTTGGCTGAGGACTCCCACTTCTACCCATTTAGTGAAGTAATCTATTGCTACAATAGTATGTGTTGCCGCTCCTCGGCCCTTTGGTAATGGGCCTATCAGGTCGATTCCCCATTGAGCAAAAGGCCATGGGGACATCATAGTGGTCAGCTTTTTTGGGGGTTGTGCAGGAACCACAGAGAAGCTTTGCAGGTTTTACAGTTCTTTGCCATCCTTTTCGCATCCTGGTGCATGGTTGGCCAGAAGTATCCTTGCCGGAGTGCCTTGAAGGCTAAAGTTCTTGCTCCCGAGTGATTGCCACATATCCCTTCATGAATCTCCCTCAGTACATAATCTGCCTCCTCGTCATCCAAACATCTTAAAAGGGGCAAGGTGAACCGGCGATACAGCACTCCGTCAAGTAGCGTGTACCTCGCTGCTCGGCATTTTAATTTTCTAGCTTGCCTTTTGTCCTCTGGTAATACTCCATCGCGGATATATGCGCGAATTGGGTCCATCCAGGATTCTCCAGTGCTTATTCTCATCACCTCTACTTCTCCCCCTATACTTGGTGACATCCTCACCTCTGACTTAGGTAATTTTGCATCTGCAGTTGCAGCCATCCTAACCAACATATCGGCTCGGTAATTCTCATTCCTGGATATCTGCTTTACCTCTACCTCTTTGAAGAGTCCGACCATTTGCTTCGCCTTCTTCAAGTAAAGCCTCAACTTCTCCTCCCTTACTTGGAATTGGTCGCAGAGCTGATTGCAGACTAGCTGGGAATCTGCTCGGATTTCTACTCTTTCAGCTCATAGCGCGCGTGCAAGCCCGAGCCCAGTAATGAAGGCCTCATATTCAGCTTGGTTATTCGTAAGCTGAAACTCGAATTTTACTGCATAGAATACCTCGACCCCTTCTGGGCTCCGTATTACCACTCCTGCTCCGGACCCTTGTTCACTACGCGACCCATCGACCATCACCAGCCACACCCCCTCTGGTTTCTCCTGCTCGATTGCTTGTTCCTCCCGAATCTCTTCCCCTGGTTCAGCTTGGTCAATCATAAAATCGGCCAGAGCTTGGGCTTTGATTGCTCCTCGGGGCTTATAAGATAGGTCAAACTCGCTCAACTCCACAGACCATTTTACTAACTGACCAGATGCATCTGGTTTTTGAAGCATTTGCCGAAGGGGCTGGTCAGTCATCACAATAATCTGGTGGGGTTGGAAATATGGTCGGAGTTTGCGTGTTTCCGTTATTAGAGCCAGTGCCCACTTCTCCATTAGTGGATACTTGGTTTCTGCATCCACTAGGGCCTTGCTTGTATAATATACCGGGTGTTGCCTTCCTTCTTCCTCCCTGACTAATACCGATTTGGTAGCCCATTTAGAGATTGCCAAGTACCAAAGCAGCTGGTCACCCTCTCTCGGAGTTGATAGTAACGGGGCGAGGGCTAGGTATTCCTTCAGCTGTCCAAATGCCTCCTTGCATTTCGATGTCCATTCCATCTTCCTCCATTTCTTTATGATTTGGAAGAAAGTGTGGCACTTATCAGTGGCTCGCGAAATGAATCGGTTCAATGCTGCCAATTTCCCCGTAAGGCTCTGCACTTCCTTAACTGTTCATGGGAACCTCATTTCTATCACCGCCCGTATCTTTTCCGGGTTGGCCTCAATCCCTCGGTGGCTCACCAGGTATCCCAAAAATTTGCCCGAGTTGACCCCAAATGCACATTTCTCCGGGTTCAGCTTCATTTCATACCTTCTCAGCAATTCGAAGGTCTCTTCCAAGTGCTTTACATGATCTCTCGGTTCCCTTGACTTTGTGATCATATCGTCCACATATACCCCCATAGTGTGACCGATCAATGGTTTGAAGACCTTGTTCACTAATCTTTGATAGGTAGCTCCTGTATTTTTCAGGCCAAAAGGCATCACCCTGTAACAAAACAAACCCATGTTAGTTAAAAAGGTTGTGTTTTCCTCATCCTGCTCGTCCATGGGTATCTGGTTGTATCCGGAAAAGGCGTCCATGAAACTGAGCAGACTATGACCTGCTGTTGAGTCCACCAACTGATCTATTTTTGGTAGGGGAAAGCTGTCCTTCGGGCATGCCTTATTGAGGTCCGTGAAGTCTACACACATTCTCCACTTCCCATTGACCTTCTTTACTAGTACTACATTGGAAATCCACTCCGGGTACTTGGCTTCCCTTATAAATCCTGCTTTCAGCAACTTTTCCACCTCAGCATTTATGGCCTCGTACCTTTCCTGGTTGAAGCACCTCCTTTTCTGCCTCACTGGCCTTGCTCCTCTCCTGATCGCCAACTTGTGGCAGGCTACCCTTCGATTAATTCCTGGCATATCCTCATGAGACCAGGCAAATATGTCTGCATGGGACTGTAGACACTTCACCAGCTCGCCTTTTATTGCTTCGCCCAATTCTGACCCGACCTTAACTACTCTGCTCGGGTTCCTCTTGCTTACAACAACTCCCTCCAACATCTCGACAGGTTCCTGGTGACCCTTTTTCGAATCCCCTCGGTTATCTAGAGAGGTAACCTGCAGCGTTTCCTTGGCCGCTGTAGCATAGCAGCTCCTTGCCATTCTCTGGTCGCCTTTTACTACACCAACAACTCCATTTACTCTGTACTTCAGCGCCAGATAATGCGTGGATATTACACATTGGCTTATCCTCATGAACGGTCTCCCCAGTATCATCTGGTAAGGGCTTTTTTCCTCTACCACGACAAAGTCCAACATCATCGTTCTTTCAAACGGCTTTGTCCCCACAGTAATCAGGAGTTCGATGATCCCCATGGGAGTTAACCGTCCCCCTCCAAATCCCTTTAAGGATGTATTTGTCCGTTCCAACTTCAAGTTTGCAATTCCTATATCATCTAGGGCCGACTTAAACAGGATGTCAACTGAGCTGCCCGTATCTACCAGTATTCGTCGCAATTCTGTACCAGTCACCATTGCCTTAATCACCAATGCATCCTCATAAGGATATAAAATACCCTCTTCGTCGTCATCTGTCCACATAATGGGAACTTGCCGCACTTTTGTCTTCTTGGCTGCTGGCAAATTGAAAAGCACTTCTTTGCTGGTCATGGCGTATCTCCCATAGTTCTTTCGTGCCCTGTTCGAATCCTCAGCCAATGTTGGCCCTCCTGCTATAACACGGATAGCCGGCTGTTCACGTTCCAGATCCCTCTCAACTCCTTCATCCCGTGTGTCTTGTGATTCAATGACAAGGGACACTCCATCTACATACTCATCCAAGTATCGGTTCCTCACTAAATCCTCCACCTGAATCTTTAGGTCATGACATTGGCTGATAGTGTGACCGTGAGTGTTGTGGAATTTACAGAATCTGCTCTTATCCCGTCGGTGAGCAGGTTTTGTTATAGGGGCTGGAGGGTACAGCAGGCCTCGTCCCTCGATCCTCTCATACAGTTCCTCTATGGAGATTTTTAATGGAGTGTACTGTCTATATGCCACGCTCTGGTCAACCAATTGAACTGCTCGGCTATCATGGATGTCACCTCGGGCTGGTATGGTCGGTAGCTGCTCTGGTCGTCCAGACCTGGAATTAGTTGCATTTAACACTCTGGGAGTATTGTGATAAGGGTGGGCAGCCATCTGCCTGAATTCTCGCTGCCGCTCTGGGTACGGGGGGCTCGGAGGTTGAGCCCGGTTGTGTTGGAACTGTTGTGATCTCGGAGCCATGGGGTAAGGGCGGGACCGAGCTAATATTTCGCCCATTACTAAAGATTCCCCAGCTCGCTTTCCGGACCCGCTCCCGTTCGGGGCTCTCCGTTCCTTTCGTCTCAGCTCTTCCAGCTGTTCACTTTTTATCCTTGCCGATTTCTATATCTCGCCTTGCCTGTTCATACCCCGCCAAGTAATTCTACACTAGGGGGCTTCTTAAGTTATACCACAATCGGTCGATTCTTACACCTTCTTTTAATCCCCTCAACGCCTGCGGGTGATTAAAAGCTCCTAGATCCAGCACGACTCAGTGATATCATTTTACAAAATTTCAAAGGGATTTATGCTCCTCCTGTTTCATCCCCATCAATTCCATCATGTCGTCCTCTGGGGCCACTGCTCCTCGGAACTATTCAGCCAACTCCTGGCACATCTGCTCGTACCATTTTATACTTCCTCGGGGCAACTTGTGGTACCATTCTCGGGCTCGTCCCTCTAGTGTCAATGGAAACACCCTGCACCTCTGAGCTGGTGTCAGCCCCTGCACACCCGTCATGTCGTTGAAACGCTCAATGTGCACCAGCGGGTCACTTCGCCCGGAGTATTTGAGGTCGAGGAAACGGAAATCTCTTGGGATTACTGTACCCATGATCTCGGTTGATAACGGATATTCTTCATCTAACATTATCCTCCAGCTCGGGGGCTTCCTCTTGCCCTGTATCTCCTCCATCACCTGCGCTAATCTGAGCACATCTCTCTCCAATTCTACAGCACGGTCAGGATCACGCGCAACTATCTGATCTTGCTCCTGCTCGGCATTCTGCAACCGCTTTCTGAGCTCTCCTTCATCAACATTGCCCCCTCGGCCATCAATTTCCAGTACCCATCTGGGGCGAGGTTGGTCCCTTCCTTCATCCGCGCGTTCTCCTGGAACCCGACCAGTACTTCTGTGGGGATGCACCCCATTAGGTTGGTCTGCCGGCGGAGGGATTTCCTCGACTCTACGCCTCCGGAGGCTGGGTTCTGCTCCTACTTCATCAGTTCTAAAAGTTAATTTTTGAACCCTGTATTTTAGGAGAAATCCAAAAATTAAGGAATCCACAAGATCCCCACCAAACCCCAATAACATATATAAGAAATTTGAACAATTATGATTTAGTTTACGTCATACATATATGTTTTTTTTATCAGTTCTAAAAGTTAATTTTTAAACCCTGTATTTTAGGAGAAATCCAAAAATTAAGGAATCCACAAGATCCCTAACAAACCCCAAAGTGAAATAGGATCTGTGAGTGGATTATTATTACTACTATTATGTATTCTACAAAGCATTTATGTTTGATTATATGATTTAGTATAATGTTATGATTATATGTACGTACATTATATGATTGATTGAGTCATGAGATTTGATTGCCAAGCACCATATGTGTACCCTTCCCCATAGACTCTACACATGCGTATTGAGAGTTAGATCACTCAGCTCTTGTGATGCAGTTAGTTCCGCTAAGCATTGAGAGGTTTTTTCCCCACTTTATTCGTACGATGATGATCCTAGTGAGTATTGAGAGTTATTTTCCCAAGATATTATTTAGTGCAATTTTGTCATGTATGTATATATGACTTTATGTTTGCTTTTGTAATGCATTCAGTGTGAAGTTATGTCATACAATTATGTACAAGCACTAAAGCACTAATTTATTTTTATATGTAATTATGTCTATTCATTGAGCCACAAGCTTACTATTTTCCTATTTACCCCATTTCTCTAAGGTTTCTGTAGGATTTTGTGCAGTTCAGTTTCTGATCAGTTGAGGTTGGGCCATAACACGCATTACTGCATGACTTACATTTTGAGCACATTTATGTTTATATGTATATTACGTACAATAAGATGTGAACTATGCAAATTTTGAATATATTTTTCAATGAGGCACATATGTTATTAGATATTTATAACAAAGGCAAAGGCTAGTGTTATATTCTCATGAATTAAGTTTATGTAACAAGTTTTAGATTTAAGATTGCATAATTCAATTCAGATATAACAGAAGGGTCGAGGTGGGTTGTGTCATATATGATATGTGCATATTTAGATTCAATATAATCACCATTTGTATGATGGTTTTTTAAAATAAGTGCACATATGTCGTAGCATGATTCACTTATTGAATACTTTTGATGTATTCTAAAATTTCTTCTTTAGTTAGAGGTATTTGTTTTAAATTTTTATGCTAAAAGGTCATTTTAAATTTCGAAGTGTAAAATATATTTTTTTATATTTACACAACAAATTCCTTAATAAATTTTTAGAGAGCTAAAAGAAAGTGGTTATTTATTAAAAAAATAGAGAAATTGAACAGTTGATGGGGCCTTTATTTAATTTATTAATAAAATGCATGTGAAGACTGGTGTAGTCCAAAAAGGCGTCTTTTGTTAGAGTATAGTAGAAGTAAAGATATGAAATAAAATGTTGGAGAAATATTCGTGGGGAATAATAATTGTGGAAAAAAGGAGCAATAATTGATAAACCTTTATTTTAAGAGCTAGACTATTGGTATTCTTCTAGCCTCCTCATGAAACTACTTTTTCGGTTACATTTATTTTATTTCACAAAAATCTCCTTTTATTTTTAAAGACACTCTTTTAGTTTTTCATTTAATCTTTTTTTATTAGCTTTTTTTTTTATTTCTTTTACAATCTTATTGTTATCCTACATACAAACTAAAAAGTTTTTTAGGTGATAAATTTTGAATGCTAATCATTAGCTCAAATAACACATATTTTAGATTGTAGTTTGAAAGTAATCTTAAGTACAAAAATATTTAATCAATAAGAAATAGGAAAAGAAAAATAGATTATTCTAAATTTATATAACTTATTTTAGTTAGATAAGAAATAATAGGTAGGAAATTAAAAAAAAAAAGATTGATTATGAATGTAAGTAATTTGTTGGGGGAAAAAAATCCTATGTGTTTGTTTCTTTTTTTGTCTTTAACTGTAATTTCCTTTTTTTGAAATAGGGTTTTATAAGAATAATGAAGGGGTGCCAATAGCTTCATTCTTATTTTAATTGAAATATGGGGAAGAATGAGAAGGAGGAGAAGAAGAATAAAACAAAAAGAATCGACAGAGGCATATTATAAATGTCGCTTTCCTAGTGAAAAAAGAGTACCGTGGGAAGATTAGATGGATCACAAAATGGTCGTGACTTCTATTTATAGATAATCACGTGCTCTTTTATTTCGATTGTTATCTTTCATAATACTCTTTCATTCATGGTTATTAAATCAAAATTTGAACTAGATCATCACTAGTCTAAAATAAACTATCATCATTTGAAACTGAAGTATAAAACTGTGAATGGATGCATCTTTAAATAAAAAGGATATGTTTTTATTATATATAACATTGTTTAAGTAAACATATCTTTATAGTCAGACACCTTTTTAAAGTGCCATTTATTTTGAAAAGATTCTAACATAAAATATATCCCTCTCCCTTATAAGAGCTCATTTGGTATGCTAGATTGGATTAGATTAGATTGGATCGGATTAAATTGGATAATATTAGATTATATATAATACTATGTTGTGTTTAGTGCAATATTAGATTGGACTATAAATAATCATGACTTATATTATAATATTATAATATTACAATTTACAAGTTATTATTATTATAAACTAAAATTTTGATTTATTAATTATACAAATCAACCTCAATGATATTAATGAAATATAAATAATTTTTATTTTGTTAAATATATTTATGATATTTTTATTATTTTTATTCTATAATCTACTATTTTATAAAAAAAATTATATTTTTGAATATTAATTTAATATGTAAATTTGAAATTATAAAATATTTAATAATTAAATAAATTAAAATAAAATTTTAATTTAATATGAAAATTAATAATGATTTTTAGTATAATTTAATATTTACATTATTAAAATCAATATTTTTTATTATAGTCATCAGATATTACGATAATTTTAAGATTTATAAATTATTATATTTAATTGAGTTATCAATATAATCCAATACTAACTAATCCCATGGCCCCTTTTGAGATATTTTTTTTTACAAAATTGAGATTACCTTGTGGGTCCAAAATAACTAAATCCTTATAGTCTTAACAACACTAAACATGAGACTAGGATAAATTGTTTTTTAAAAAAGTCCAATCCCCACTTTTAATCCTCCAATGAACAATGAAACACACCCTTAGAAGAAGAGTATTTTGCAAATATAACAGAGCCACCGAGAGTTAAAAAATAATAAAATAATAACATTGCTCACTTGCTCGACTGGGCTGGATTGGGCCGATTGGGCTGGGCCTGCCATAAGAGTGTGTTACTAGTACGAAGCTTTTGCTTTGATTACCAGGTACGAAATTGAAATTGATGATGACGTTGTAAACTTTCCTGCTTCGGATTTCCCAGCTCGGAAGGAAAAACATAAACTTTCCGTCTTACAAGCATCGTGGGAATTATCAGCCCTTGTTCTTGTCTTGCAATTACAGCACCAATGACAATTGTTGTTCAAATTCTTCGAAGAAGAAGAAGAATTACTTAGAGTAATTGCTTTTTGACTTTTGTGTTGTTAAGTGATGATAACTCTGTTTTTGTTGTCGAGTGTCTGTCACTCTGTCTCAATGCCTGATGGCATATTTGCAAGTAGCTTTAAAGCATATTTGGCTCTTTGTTTATGAATAATGTTCAATAGCAACCTGCTTCATTGATAAGAGAAATGTATGATATAATTTTTTAAAATATGTATCTGCATTATGAATTGTTATTGGAAGGAAGTACAAGAATAAAGCAAGAGCAAAAACTGATTAAAAGATGTATCTTCATTATTACGTGAAATGTATGTTCTGCTTCTCATTCACTTTACCAGAATTACAAAAGTTTTATGTTATTGATGGTTGGATTGTTTCTGGGTTATCCTTGTTTTTCTGTTTTAATTGCTTTACATACATTATGTGTGTAAATTTTTAATGGACAATCTTCATTTGGAACATGAAAATTTTAAAAAACTTTCCAATTTGTGCAGGGTATGAAGCCACTTAAGTAGGACTTTTTGGGTGCTACTTCTGTGTTGGGCAAATATTTCTTTTTTTCTTTTTCCAGTCACCATAATGGGGGTCATGGTGAAACAACTTACTAATCACTCTGGACAGGCTTCTATAAGTAAAGCACACCTATTTCACTCTTTCCTTAGTATGGAGCTGCTTACTGTTGGGATGAAGATGGTAATAGCTGCTATAGAAATTACTTTTCTTCAGAAGGAAAATTCTCAATCTTGGTAAATTTAAAGTTGTACTAGAAGACAAGCTGCCTATTCAACCAATGGCTAAATGTAGCATAGTAGCCTCCTTGGATGATTAATTAGATTGCATTCCTTTTCATCTCTCTGTTTTCATTTTTTTCTCCTTTTTGATTTGCACTTCTCTGTTCCTTTCCCCCCCCCCCCCCCCAAAAAAAAAAAAGTGTACTTTTCTGCCGATGTCTTCCCAATATCCTATGATCTCCAAATGCACAAATATTCTTGTTGTGACGTTCCATATATGGTTTCTTTTTTATTTTGGTCCATTTTCCAACAATATAGAATAGTGAGAAGAATGCTTTATTTTATTGATGCTTCTCTGCTTTCTTGAATGTATGCTTGTTCTTGTTCACATTTTACCGTTCGTGATAATTGGTATGGTCTTTCTTTGGCATCATCAAGCCCAAAATGTGATGAAACATTTTGAATTTCTTATTGATCCAGCCTTCACTTTAGAATAATTTATACACCATACCTGCAGTAAGTATCAATTATAGTTCCGAATGAGTGCGAAAGCAGACTAGTGTGTAACTTCATGATTTATTTACTGGTTTGCACATCCATATTCAAATGGTTTACTGGTCTCCGGCCAAAAGAGAGGGAAAATGAAAGACTTGTGAGACAATCCTCATGGCTTTGTTGACATCAGTTTGGTGGTTGATTGAGAATGAATGATCATACATACATACAAATACTTGTTAGAGGGCTTGTTCTGTTGAATTATGCTGGCGGCATAAACTACAAGGCATTGTTGATGATTGGAGAGTCAAGCTATTGTTTCCATTGCTTTGTTTGATTGATCCTTTGTTGAAGCAAAGGCCAATTGCAGATGCAATCTTTGAGGATATGAAACAAAGGTATTTTCTCTTCTCTCTATTCAGTCCTTCGTTCATTATCCTAAAAAAACTCTATTATGTGTATATATTGGTGCTGCAGGAGAACATTGAGGAATATTTTACTATCCATCTATGCAAATAAGAAATCTGTGGATGAAACACTGGTAGAGGTATTAACATTCTCCACTTATGTTAATGATATGAGAATGATAAGATCCAATTTTATACATGAAAAAGATACAATAATCTAAATAGAAACGTAAGTTCACAGGCATCTTCAATCCTTTCCTTGCAAGTCAGTTTTGTAAATATAAATTACTACTAATACGATTGTGTTCAATTAAATGTACACTTGAAGGAAGCAAGAAAGGTAGCATAGAGTACTACGTACGTAGCGAGAAGTTAAATAATGGGGAATGATGAAGAAGCGTCATCATCAAATCGGCCATCCATAGGTTTCGCTCTTGGTTTAGCTCTGCTTTTGATGATGTTGTTTTGCATGAGTGGCGTCCTCACTTGTTGCCTCAATTAACTATCTGCCTCTCTCGCGCAAAATTAATTGATTACTATCTGTTTGTATTTTCCATATATTTCGGCGCAATATTCACTTCATAAACTAATATTAGTTTCCTTACAAGTCAGTTTTCCTTACAAGTGCATACATGTTTAAGCGAATGGATTCACAACACAAATGAGTTGAGTGAAAATGACAAATCAATATACAAATATATTTTTTTAAAATATATCATGAATCAATAAAAAATAGCACCCCAAAAGTAAGTGATCTGATTCTACGTAAGCAAGGCGCTTTAGAAATCCTTCATACCATCCCAAAGTTGAAAGATTGCACTCATAAACTATTAAGTTTCACATACCTTCATACCATCCCAAAGTTGTTCAATGCTGCTATTAGGCATTTCAAGAAACACAAGCTTCTTTGCACTAATGTTTGAAGGCAATGACTTCAATGGATATCCATGCCAGTGGAGATACTTCACTTCAGTAAATCTAGGGTCTTGCAAATAAGACCCCTTACATTTGTTCTCTCCATTGAATGATGAGCTATAGAATTTTCAAAATCTCAATTTCCGCATCTTTGTGAATGTATTGGGATATAGGTGGATCTCTTTCACTTTGGACATATTCAAACAGATGCCCTCAACTTTTTCAGTCCCCTAATAATCAATTAAAAAAAATGAAAAATGATATTTATATCCCACCAATGAATTGCACCTCAACCCCACCAAGACAAATTTTTGGGGCATGTTTGGCATTGATTCACAACAAGGGGTAACTTAGTTATTAATTCAACCTTTTTTTTCACTCTTGTGTGGAATTGAGGTGGGATTGGAGTGGATTTTTTTATCATTGCTCGAATCAAAGGAACACAATAATACAAGTAATACTAAACATGAAATTTACGCATGTGGGATACAATAAAAATTGACATTATAAACTATCCTTACAAAGAATTATATAAGTTGTCACGGCATTTATAACAACTATTTTTTTTTCTAATCATTGTCACTCTTCTATTAATTCTAGATTCATCAATTCGAGAGTATATAAATATATCCATATCAAGTTTGTAAATGCTAGAATATTCCAAAGTTATTATCCACAGCAAATTGCTTACCATATTATATGTAAGAACTTCGTAGATATCCTCGTGATGCCACAACAGACTGCAGTTTCCAGGATTATTTGATTCTTTACTGACAATATCCCTACCCAATTCTTGTAGCAAATCATGCATAGTTATCTTGTTGTTATTTGATTTGACAATAAGAGACTTATCAACGAGAACACTTCTTCCTAGTTTTGGGTAGAAGCCACTTGCATTAAGGAATTTCATTACTAGATTTACATCCTCACCTTGAAAGAAACAAGCAACATCAAGAAAAATATTTTTCTCTTTATTGTCCAAACCATCATAACTTATTTTTAATACCTCTAGAATACTTGGATGGAGGATTCGTTGCAATTTATTTATTGCACTTTCCCAGACTTCTTTTTCCCTTTCATATAGAAAGCACCCCAAAACTTTAAGAGCTAAAGGAACACCTTGAGCATATTTCATTGCCTTACTTGAAAGTTCCTCATAACCAACATCAGGATGGTTTTGTTTGAAGGCATGTCGACTAAAACGCTCAAGAGCGAGATGATATTCTAATGCCTCCATCTCATATATTTTCCTCACTCCCCAATTCTAAGCACTTGTTTATTTCTGGTGGTTATTATGATTCGACTCACAGGCATCAACCAATCAAGACTTCCAATTATAGATTCTAATTGGCTGAAGCAAGTCACATCATCAAAAACAATCAGAACCTTCATGCGGCTGAGCCTTCTAAAATTGAGGTCAATACCAGGAATCGCATTTTCATCCTCAATAAATTTGAAAGAAGTTTTTGTCGCAAGCAAGCTAATCCTCCCGTTCTTTGTGACTCTCCTCTAACATTTTCAAGGAAGCAAGAACCTTCAAAATATCTAGAGATTTTGTCAAAAGTAGCTCTAGCGATTGTTGTTTTGCCTATACCACCAATGCCCCAAATCCCTAAAGCGTAAACATCTTTCGACTCAACACTTAGTAGAGATTCAATTTCCTCAACTCTTGATTCTACTCCAACCAGCTGGCTTTTGTTATCACGCGGCCGAAACAGTTCTTCCAGCAGTCTCTTCAAAATGTGATTAACAACTTCGTTTATAAGTTCTGATTCAGGCCTGCCAAATACATAAAATTAGCAGCAGTAACTTCAAATATGAGGGATTTGCATCAAATATGAAATAAGGGAGATTGCTAGTTTTCCAATTGAAATTAATATATACCACTACAATCTCCCTATAAATTAATAACTTTTAAATTATAGGAATATGTGTGGCTTTTTTCTGTTTTTTCTGATGGAGGTATGTGAGGTTGAAATTGCTTAAAAAACGATAGACCACCATTAATTTTGTTAAATATATTGTAAAATTATCGGGCTTTTATTATTAATTCTGTCAAAATTCTTTCATAATTATCGGGGTTCAAAAGTGGGGAAGTCAAGAAGCCTAGAATTTGATACCTAAAAAAATTTAAAATTGTAGTTTAGCATCCGGAAATTTAAATAAGAGTGCTGCATGAATTTTATTTACAGTGCTAAATATTAGCATGAGAAATTAACAGTAACTTTTCACCTGATGCTACGATAATGAAATCCAGACAAACCAGCCGCTTCTCTCAATCCCTTCCTCCATGTCTGCAGCTTCTCCGAATTTTGCTCAAATCTTTCTTCAAGCTTTGAAAAAATCCCCAAAACTCCCTGTTTGGTTTCTCACGTCTGATGGATCAACGCGATAGAAAAACGGTAACACAAATGAAAGTTTCTTGCACTCGAGGATCCCCGCAAGTTCATCAAGACACCATCTGGAAGAAGCGTAGTCTTCAGAGAAAATGATAACTGAAATGGCTGATGCTTTAATCGCTTTCACAAGTGACTCTGAAATTTCATATCCTCTGTTAAGTTGGTCATCAATGAAAGTTTGGATATTTTTTCGAGACAGGGCTAAATAGAGATGGCTAGTAAAGTTGTCGCGGGTGTCTTCTCCTCTGAAACTAACAGAAACATCATACTTCTTGTTGTTTTGAGAAAAAGAAGCCATAATCAACAGAAGCAGTTGAATTGATTAGAGAGAGATTGTGATCAGATGAAAACAATTACTAAGCCAAAATGAGCGTGACTCTGCAGCATATATTGACCTGATATCTCATTTTCCAAGCTTCCTGGACAATGATTCATGGAATATTCAAGGCTTACTGAAATGCGCACCTAATTTTTGGACTCGACGGATTTTTTCAGTTGAAATTATAGGCACGGCGTTCTGAGTTAAGACTATTGGCACTCTTCCATTACTTTCGTCGAACTCCTACTCTATGTTATGAGTTAGACACGGCGTTATGAGTAAGACTATTGGCACTCTTCCTTGAAGTTTCGTGATAATTTTTCAATTTCATCTCATTATCCAAGCACCGTGCACTGCACGATAATTTCAGTGCTTTTTAGACTTATACCTGAAATTTCCCCATGCATACCATAGTTTTCAACACATGGCTTTTGTGCTTTTAATTCTCAAATTGAGTGGGTCATGACTATCAATCATGAGTAGTAGGTTGATATTTTAATTTTTGCCCCCCAATTTTTCTTATCAGTCATCATTTCTCCATTAATTGCATTTGATTTTAAAATTATCCTTATTTATCATTTTTTTAAATAATTCTTATTCATATTCCTTTTGGTTATTTGTTAAACGTGTGAACTCTAATTTTTCTTTTTTTTTTTAAGTAAACGTTTGTAACTTTTATCTAATATATGAAAATGTCTCAATAGAAAATAAATGCTATATCCCAAAATTATCTCTATTAAATATAGTTATTTCCTAAATTGTAAAATATAATCCCTTTGTTTGTTTTGAATAAAAAATATGATGTAATTCAAAAAGTGTCTTTTGAATTATAGTAATAGTAGCAGAAGTCAAATATGAAATAAAATGTTGAATCAAACAATGTTATTAGTAGCAAAAGTCAAATATGAAATAAAAAATCCGCATTCGGCTAATTTATCAATAAAATGCAACTAGAAACTGATGTAATTCAAAAAGCGTCTTTTGTTATAATATTAGTAGCAAAAGTCAAATATGAAATAAAATGTTGGAGAAATATTCGAGGACAATAATAATTACGGAAATAGTGGGACTATTAGCACCCCTTCTATTTACCCCTTCAAGCCCTGCTTGGATAATTACAATTAGATACTAAATTAAAATTATGATAATGGACAAACAAGTAGATACAGTCTAATTGAATGCGGAAATGATTTCATCTGAAATTCTCTAAAGTTTAAACTAATTTGCATTTTTTTTCACATTGAAAGAGGAATAAGTGAAAAGGGTAAAACTGTAAAAGAATCTTATAACATTTTTGAAGAAAAAATCTTTATGACACATTTTTAGCTTGTTGCAATTTTTCAATCCCAAGAACTTTAAGCATAGAGTGTGTTGATGCGAGATTCTGGTTACCCCTCGATCACGACCAGGATCTCTGCTCAACCAACTCTACCACGACCAGGATTTCTCCTCGTATGACTTTTTCTCTAAAGGTTCCTGCATACACAGAAAAAGGTCAGAGCACGCCGGTTGTTTTCCGGCGTAAACCCTCCGATGCTTAAGTCAGAAATGAAGGTTTTTCGTTCCTGGGAATGTTGGCCACTAATCTTATGGCTTCCTTTTGGTACTGATTAGCCAGTGCTCTTTTTTTATCTCAGTTTCAATGTCAAAAATTCTAACCCTTTTACCTTCGTTAGCTACCTTTTTATAGGCTTCTCCTGAATTCAGACCCTCCCTCCATTCACGCTTGTTATCCTCCCACCTCTCGAAATTGGATGCTCCATTTCTGTAATCGTGGGTGGTTGCGTTGCCTTCGTGCCTTGATTCTCGGATTGGAGAGCACGTCTCGCCAACTGTCGTTGACCGGGTCTCCTTGACTCAACCCTTAGTAGGAATGGCTTTATGCCTCTAACAGGAGATCGGCCTCGCAGATGACGTATTCGTAGACGAGCGGAATATTCTTGCTCCTGCTCCCCTGCTACCAAACTCTTACAAGATATACATGTTCGTGGGACCTTGCTACCAGATGTCTGCTCACCACTGTTGGTCCTGGTCGAAGCACATCCCCCAAACACCGGTCTCCCAGTTTCTGGTGTTGGGTAACGTAGTGAGCTGACAGTAGAAACTTGACAGTTCTTGCTCACGCGGGACAGGAAAAGGCTACCAAGAGTCGTGTTGCATTTAATTGCTAACGAGGTGATGTGGCAGAAATCTACCCCTCTATTTGAATTCCAAACTGACCGTTAAATGCTAGCAACCCAAGAGTTTGTTCTTTATTAGGAAAACCCAAAACCCTTCAAAAGAGAAATTCGTCATTTACTCCATCTCTGTCTCTGTCTCTCCGGTGAAGGAGTTCCTGCATAAAAGCTTCCATCCCTATCTCTCTCCGACTGAGCCACTACTTCAGGTATTACTTCTATTTCCTCGGTCTCAGATAGTTGTAGATAATTTCATTTCTCTCTATTTTGCTTGGGTAGTATTTGGTGATATTGCTCTGGTTATAGCTTAGGAAATGTCAAAAGGTAAAGAGAAAGTCATTGAGGTTGATGACGATGAGTTAGACTTCCTGCCTAGTCTGCTCACCGATCCTGCCTTTGACCCCGGGATCCCCTTAGAACCCATTAGGTCTAGTGTTGGGACTAGTGTTAGGAGGATGTCCCCCCAAACAACCTCCTCGAGCGGAAATAGCGGTGAGGAGGGATCTTCTGGCTCAGAAAACACCTTGAGTAAGGATCGAGGAGGTGATTCTGGTAAGGTGTCCCCACCAGGAACATCGCAACCAGAAGGGCGGAGTACAGTAGGAGGTAGAGCCCTATCACATAATTACGCCATTGATTTCATCACGTGCACGACCACATTTGACGAGCTCACTGACCTCCGGGTTAGGTGTAATATTCCTGATGAAATACCTCTTAGGATCCCAGGAAAGAAGGATGCTCCTACCCGGCCTCCTCAGGGATACGTTACCTTGTTTCTGGAAAGTTTTAAGTATGGGCTGAGGTGTCCCCTGCAACCCTACTTTGCCCGAATGCTCAACGGGCTAAATTTAGCTCCTGGTCAGCTGAACCCCAACGGGTGGAAAGTACTCTCTGGTCTGTTTATATTGTGGGACAGATGTTGCCAAAGCGAGCCCACAGTTGATGAGGTAAAGCACCTGTACCAGCTGAAAAGCAGCCCCAAAGATGCCGGTTGGTATTACTTTCAATCAACTACTAAGACCAGGAAACCCATAACCGATCTTCCAACTGGTGGTGGTGGGAATTGGAAAAAAAAATTCTTTTTTACTGGGGGTCCCTAGGGTTAAGTTGCACAAATTGACGGGAAGGATTATCGCGTCTCACCCCGTTTCGTGGTCCCAAGTTGCCTACTTGCTTTAGATGTCTTATCTCCATAGTTGTTCTCACTTTACTGGTTTGTCTCTAACCGACTGTCTGTTCGTATTGCAGGTTCTTGGGGTGTTCACTTCCCACTCAAACCCGACTAGCTCAAGTGGGTTGAGGCTATACTGGCCAATTCTTGCTCGAACCGAGAGCTGCTAACAACTTATAACCTGGTCGAATCTGGTTTGGTGTCCATCAGCCATAAGATGGAGGATGCTGTGATTGGGGCTCTGACTCGGAAACGTCCTCGACCTCAAGCTACTAAGCGGGACCAGAATAAAGATGCTCCCGCTGCGAAGCGGGTGAACGTTGTGCAGCAGGTTCCCCCCTTGAAGACTCTACCACCTCCTCTTATCAAAGCCAGAGAAACTAGCGGAGCAGCCACTGATCCTGCTTCCTCTTCTCCTCCCATCGGATTGAGATCTTGTTTATCTGACAATCGAGCAGAACATTTGGGCCCCTATATGAACGAGCTTTCTAAACTCGTGAGCAAGAAGGACTTGGAGGACTTTAACGGCTGCACCCTGGGTGAGCTGGTGGGGGCCATGCAGTATAGCGCTTTTCATCTCAACTGCATGGCCACTTACTATAAGGCCAAGGTTGGTCGTTACGACCGGAAGATGAAGGAGGACATTCAATCGGTGATGACCAGAGCTAACGCTGCCGAGAAGAAAGCAGAAGACTTGAATCTCGAGAATCTGAAGCTGATAGAGCAAGAATCTCTTGCTCAAGCAAAGGCCATTACTCTTGAGGAAGAGCTGACTAAGGTTAAGGAGGATCTGCAAAGGCAGAAGGTTATGTACGAGGCTCAGCTCGAATCTCTCCGCGATTCCCACCGGGTTCAGGTCGAGAACTTGGAGAAGGAAGCTGACAACCAATACGACCAGGGACTTCGACATTCCTATCGTTGCATCATAGCCGTCCTTGGGAAGCAGCACTCTAATCTGAAGATGGATGACCTTGCAGCTGGTATTGCTCAACACATGGACGAGGGGTAGCAAAAGAAGATGTCAAAGAGGTGGAGCCAATTGTGCTTGAGGAGGAAAACTCTCCTCCTCATGCAATCCTTGCTGATGTTGGTGAGGCGAGTACCCCTCCGGACGCAACTGGTGATACCCCCCTGCCCCTGAGGTGGACCAGCCAACTGAGGCTGTTCGTCATACTAACCCACCGTCTTCTTAAACATGTTTTGTGTTGTAGTTACCTTTTTCTTGTTTTTGGACATTGTATGTTAGGATGAATAGCTTTACAAACTATTGGCATATTAATAAGAATGTTCTTACTTGCCTTCTGGTATAGTAGTTGTAAATTTATTTTTTTTTTTACTCTGCTCGCCTTCTCTTGGCTAAGTAGATCCTGGCATGTTTGGCTTCTGGTCTCGCCATAAAACAGGCTTTGAGATTTGGTGAGCCTTTGCATGCCTTAGAAACTTTTTCAATGCTTGGGATTCTGCTCGCCTTCGCTTGGTCGAGCAGATCCTGGCACGCTTGGCTTCTGGTCTCGCCATAAAACAGGCTTTGAGACTTGGTGAGCCTTTGCATGCCTTAGAACTTTTTCAATGCTTGGGATTCTGCTCGCCTTCGCTTGGCCGAGCAGATCCTGGCACGCTTGGCTTTCGGTCTCGCCATAAAATAGGCTTTGAGACTCGGTGAGCCTTTGCATGCCTTAGAACTTTTTAATGCTTGGGAGTCTGTTCGCCTTCTCTTGGTCGAGCAGACCCGGGCATACTTGGCTTCTAGTCTCGCCATAAAACAGGCTTTGAGACTTGGTGAGCCTTTGCATGCCTTAGAACTTTTTCAATGCTTGGGATTCTGCTCGCCTTCGCTTGGCCGAGCAGATCCTGGCACGCTTGGCTTTCGGTCTCGCCATAAAATAGGCTTTGAGACTTGGTGAGCCTTTGCATGCCTTATAACTTTTTAATGCTTGGGAGTCTGTTCGCCTTCTCTTGGTCGAGCAGACCCGGGCATGCTTGGCTTCTAGTCTCGCCATAAAACAGGCTTTGAGACTTGGTGAGCCTTTGCATACCTTATAACTTTTTAAATGCTTAGGAGTCTGCTTGCCTTCTCTTGATCGAGCAGACCCGGGCATGCTTGGCTTCTGGTCTCGCCATAAAACAGGCTTTGAGACTTGGTGAGCCTTTGCATGCCTTAGAAATTTTTAAATGCTTGGGAGTCTGCTCGCCTTCTCTTGGTCGAGCAGACCCGGGTATGTTTGGCTTCTGGTCTCGCCATAAAACAGGCTTTGAGACTTGGTGAGCATTTGCATGCCTTAAAAACTTTTTATAACAGTGCAGTTGACTGAAATTCCTCATTGATCCATTTATTGCTGAATTCGGCTTACATGAAATCGCTTTGACATAAAATAAATAACAACGAGCACGAATAGAAAAAACATGAACAAGTCTTACTGGAAATATTTCCTGAGGTGTGCTGCGTTCCATGGGCGTTTCACCTCGTGGCCATCCGTGCGAACAAGCTTGTAAGCTCCGGGTCTTACTATCTGCTTGACCCTGTATGGCCCCTCCCAATTCAGTCCAAGCACTCCTTGAGTCAAGTCTCTGGTGTTCTGTTCTGATTCACTCTCCTTAGCACCCAATCTCCGACTCTGAACTGCCGTACATTCACCTTCTGGTTATAATACCGAGCGACCCTCTACTGGTAAATGGTTGATCGCTTCGATGCTTTCTCTCTCTTCTCTGTTAGCAAATCTAGATTCAGGCACATCTGCTAGTTGTTCTCTTGCTCATTGAAATGATCTGTCCGGTGCGTGGTCGTTCCTATCTCGGCTGGTACGACCGCTTCATGTCCGAAGGCCAAGGCGAACGGTGTTTCTCCAGTTGCTGTTTTGTGGGTTGTCCTTTATGCCCATAAAACACCTGATAGTTCATCAACTCATGCACCATTTTTTGCTCTAAGCCTGGTTTTCAAAAGCCTCTTAATCGTCTTGTTGGTTGCTTCTACTTGTCCATTAGACTGAGGGTGAGCAGGCGAGCAATACTTCAACTATATCCTGAGATTCTAGCAGAAATCCTTGAAGCTGTGATTATCGAACTGCCTGCCATTATCCGTTATCAAGACATAAGGGATCACGTACCGACAGACCAGGTTTCTCCATACGAAGTCTGTTGTCTTCTTCTCTGTGATCCTACTGAGGGCTTCTACCTTTATCCACTTCGTGAAGTAGTCTATTGCAACTATTGCATGTATTGCTGCTCCTCATCCCTTTGGCAACGGCCTGATCAGATCAATTCCCCATTGAGCAAATGGCCAGGGGGAGGCCATAGAGGTGAGCTTCTCTGGTGGTTGATTGGAGAAACTTGCAAAATTCTGGCAGCTTACACAGCTCCTGGTCTTCTCCTGCGCATCCTGGTGCATTGTCGGCCAGAAATATCCCTGCCTTAGAATCTTGTGGGCAAGGGGCCTCCCACTAGAATGGTTCCCGCAAATTCCCTCGTGTACTTCTCTCAATACGTAGTCCGCGTCATCCTCATCCAAGCACCGAAGGAACGGGAGCGTATATCTTCGCCAATATAGCACCCCATCAATCATTGTGTACTTTGAGGCCTGGGCTCTGATCTTCCGAGCTCGTAGCTTATCTGGTGGTAACACCCCGTCTCTAATATATGAAGTTATCGGATCCATCCACGAGCCTTTTTGTTCTATTTACATCACCTCCAAATTCTGCTCGATGCTAGGGTTGGTTTTCACTTCCAAAGGGATCGACTTAGGCATTTTCGGGTCTGCTATAGCTGTCATCCTGGCCAGAATATCTGCTCGACTATTCTGCTCCCTTGGGATTTGTATCACCTCAACCGCTTCGAACTTCCCCATCATCTGCCTGACTTTCTTCAGGTACTGCTCCATCTTCTCATCTCTCAGTTGAAATCTTTCACTGACATGATTTGCGACCTGCTGGGAATCAATTCTGATCTTCACCCTATCTACTTTCACTGCCTTAGCCAATTCCAAGCCTGCTATTAAGGCTTCGTATTCTGCCTGGTTATTTGTGGCTGTGAATTCTAACTTTCCAGCATAAGAGATCTCCTCCCCCTCTGGGCCTTCTAAGACAATCCCTGCTCCCGATCCTTGCTCCCCTGATGACCCATCTACAGACATCTGCCATACTCGAGCTTCGCTGCTGTCTGTAGCAATATCTGGCTGGTCCAAACATACTTCGGGCTCTACGAATTCTGCTACGAAATCGGCCATTGCTTGAGCCTTTATCGCTGCTCGGGGTTTGTAATCAATGTCGAACTCGCTCAGCTCTATAGCCCACTTCACGAGCCGACCAGAAGCATCCGGCTTGTGCAGGGTTTGATGCAACGGCTGGTTTGTTATTACCGAGACGGGGAATGCTTGAAAGTATGGCCTCAACTTCCGAGCAACAACCACAAGGGCGAGTGCCTATTTCTCCAACGGTGGGTATCTGGTCTCAGCATCGAGCAGGGCCTTGCTGGTGTAGTATATCGGATACTGAACCCCTTCTTCCTCTCTCACCAGAATAGAACTTGCGACACGATCTGATACCGCCAAATATAAAAATAACTTGTCCCCATCCCTCGGTGTGGACAACAGAGGTGCCTGCTGTAAGTATCGCTTCAAGTTCTGGAAGGCTTCTTCGCATTCTGGGGTCCATTCTGTTTTCTTTCCTTTCCTTATCACTTAAAAGAATGGCTGACACTTATCTGTAGCCTTGGATATGAATCGGCTCAATGCTGCCAACCTCCCCGTAAGGCTCTGCATCTCCTTTAGGTTACGAGGAGACCTCATCTGCACGATCGCCTGGATCTTCTCGGGATTTGCTTCGATCCTCCTATGACTCACCATGAATCCAAGGAATTTCCCTGACTCGACCCCAAAAGCACACTTTTTCGGGTTGAGCTTCATCTTGTACTTCCTCAAAAGTCTGAATGTCTCCTCGAGGTGCTCAACATGTTCCTTCGGGATTTTTGACTTGGTTATCATGTCATCCACGTACACCTCCATTGTTCTCCCAATCAACGGCTTAAAGATCCTATTCACCAGCCTCTGGTACGTGGCCCCAGCATTTTTAAGACCGAATGGCATTACCCTGTAACAGAACAAACCCTGGTTAGTAATAAATGTCGTGCTCTCCTCATCCTGCTCGAACATGGGGATTTGGTTGTATCATGAGAATGCGTCCATGAAGCTGAGCAAGCCATGCCCAGCTGTTGAGTCTACAAGCTGGTCGATCTTTGGTAAAGGAAAGCTGTCTTTTGGGCACGCCTTGTTGAGGTCCGTAAAGTCCACACACATCCTCCACTTGCCATTAGTCTTTTTTACGAACACCACATTCGATATCCACTCGGGATAATTGACTTCCCGAATGAACCCTGCTTTCAAGAGCTTTTCCACCTCGCCGTTTATAGCCTCATACCTCTCCTGGTTGAAGCACCTCCTTTTCTGCCTTACTGCCTGAGCACCTTTCTTTATTGCCAGCTTATGGCATGCGACCTCAGGGTCGATCCCTGGCATGTCTTCATATGTCCAAGCAAACACATTTGCATGAGCCCGCAAGCATTGCACCAACTCCTGCTTCTGCTCTTCTTTAAGCCTTGACCCAATTTGGATCATTTTTCTTGGATTCTTTGGTCACAGGCTTGTTGTCTCCTGCTCCTTTACAGGTTCTTGTCTGCCATTCTTGGCTCCCACTCGGGTATCAAGGGATGTTATCTACATTGCTTCCCTTGCTGCTGAGGAGTAACAGCTTTGTAGGATTCTCTGGTCTCTTCGTACCACCCCAATTACCCCATTCACCCAGTACTTGAGAGCTAGATAATGGTTGGACATCACCGCTTTGCTCATCCTCAGAAATGGCCAACCTAGGATCATCTAGTAAGGACCTTCTTCATCGACTACCATAAAATCCAGTACCATAGTCCTTTCTGTCGGGGAGTTTCCAATCATGATAGGCAGCTCGACCATGCCTAAGGGGACCAGCTTTCCTCCTCCAAATCCCTTCAAGGAGGTATTAGTGTGCTCCAACCTCAGGTCTGCTATTCTCATCTCCTCCAGAGTTGACTTAAACAACACATCAACTGAGCTCCCTGTGTCAACCAGTATCCGGTCAAACTTCTTGCTAGCAACAGTGGCCTTGATGACTAAGGCATCCTCGTGTGGGTATAGAATCCCTTCTTCATCCTCATCTGTCCACATGATTGGCACTTACCTGACTCTTGCTCGTTTGGCTGCTGGGGTGTTGAAGAATACCTCTTTACTAGTCATGGCATATCTAGCATAATTCTTCCTCGATCTGTTGGAATCCCCGGCTAACGTTGGACCCCTAGCTATCACTCTTACTAGAGGTTGCTCGTGGCTCAAGTTCCTGTTACTCTGCTCCCCTTCACATGTCGAGGTCACAATCGAAAAAGTCTCATCTATAAACTCGTCCAGATATCGATTTCTCACCAAATCTTCTACATGGGTCTTGAGATCTCTGCATTCTGTTGTGGTATGGCCATGAGTGCCATGGAACTTGCAATAGCGTCCCATATCCCTCATACTAGGTAGCTTGGTTATTGGGGCAGGGAGGTACAGTAATCCCTGATCTTTTATGGCCTCGTATACCTCGTCCAGGGGCATCTTCAAGGAAGTGTACCGCCCATAGTCCTAGTTCTGGTCGATCATGTGCACTGCCCTTTCCCTGTTTGTGCCGTTCTGAGTTGGAGGAGGTGGCAGCGCTCCTGGTCTACTCCCTCTACTACCATGGGGGTGTGGAGGAGGTTAACCATATGTCGAGTCATGCCTTCTCCAAGGCTCCCTAGCTGGTGAGCAAGGAGGTTGCGCCCTGCTGCGCTGATACTGTGGCGGCCTTTGATAGGGCTGGTAAGCAGATACCCGACCTCCTGTACCACTACGTGAGGCATGGTGGTCCCTCCTCTTAATCGGCCCATTTCCTGGTAATGCTCTCTTCTCTTTCCTTCCCAACCCTTCTAACTGATCTGTCTTGATCCGTGCTGCCTTTTCCTCCTCAATCTCTATGTCCCTCTTAGCATGCTCGTAAGCGGCTGCATACGTCTGAATAACTGGGCTCCTCAAGTTGTACCACAGCCTTCCTATCTTCACCCCTTCTTTCAATCCCCTTAATGCTTGAGGATAGTTGAAGGCTCCTAAGTCGAGGACAGCACGATGAAACCTCTTGATGAATTCCCGAAGGGTTTCTTGTTCCCCCTGCTTCATACTTTTCAACTCCATCATGTCGTCTTCTGGTGCCATTGCCCCACGAAATTGTTCTGTAAATTCTTGGCACATCTGCTCGAAGGATTTGACGCTTCCTCGAGGGAGTTTGCGGTACCACTCGCATGCTCGCCCCTCTAGTGATAGTGGGAATACCCTGCATCTTTGGGCTTGGGATAATCCCTACACCCCAGTTATGTCATTAAAGCACTCTATGTGCACCAACGGATCAGTTCGCCCTAAATATCTGAGGTCTGGGAGATGAAAATCTCTGGGAATGACTGCCCTCATGATCTCCGCTGAGAGCGGGGATTCTCCGTCTAGCATTATCCTCCAACTAGGTGCTCTACTCCTTCCTTGCATATCATCAATTACCTGCGCTAGTCTGCGCACTTCCTCCTCCAGCTGCACTGCACGACCAGGGTCACGTGCTGTAACTTGATCCCGCTCTTGCTCTACATCATGTAAGTGTTACCTGAGCTCTGTTTCCTCTGCATTCACCACCTCGTCATCCTCATTAAAAATCTGTCTTCCTGGTGATTGCTCTTCTTCTCTATGAACTCCTCCCCATAGAGATAAGTTACTTCTCTCACCACCAAATCTCCTGGTGGTCTAACTTCTCATCATACCATCGTGCCCTGGTGCCACTCCACCACCTCTCACCCTTTCCTCATGGGTTCCCCTTCGTTCACTCCTCAGTTCATGTAGGATGGTTGTCAGGGTCTCCATCTGCTTTTCCATCCGTTCCATTCGGTCATGCATGGCTTTTTCCCGTGCTTCAATGGTTATATCCCTCAACGTCACAGATTCGTTAAGCCTCATATAATCTCCTTGTGCACTACTTCCTCCTACATCTATTGTTTCTTCTCTTGCTTTGATTTTCCTCTCTCTGTCAATAGAAGCTTTTTGATTAGCTCCCCACAGATGGCGCCAAAATGTTGATGCGAGATTCTGGTTACCCCTCGATCACGACCAGGATCTCTACTCAACCAACTCTACCACGACCAGGATTTCTCCTTGTATGACTTCTTCTCCAAAGGTTCCTGCGTACATAGAAAATGTCAGAGCACGCCGGTTGTTTTTCGGCGTAAACCCTCCGACGCTTAAGTCAGAAATGAAGGTTTTTCGTTCTTGGGAATGTTGGCCACTAATCTTATGGTTTCCTTTTGGTACTGATTAGCCAGTGCTCTTTTTTTATCTCAGTTTCAATGTAAAAAATTCTAACCCTTTTACCTTCGTTGGCTACCTTTTTATAGGCTTCTCCTGAATTCATACCCTCCCTCCATTCACGCTTGTTATCCTCCCACCTCTCGAAAGTGGATGCTCTATTTCTGTAATCATGGGTGGTTGCATGGTCTTCGTGCCTTGATTCTCGGATTGGAGAGCACGTCTCGCCAACTGTCGTTGACCGGGTCTCCTCGACTCAACCCTTAGCAGGAATGGCTTTATGCCTCTAACAGGAGATCGGCCTCGCAGATGACGTATTCGTAGATGAACGGAATATTCTTGCTCCTGCTCCCCTGCTACCAGACTCTTACAAGATATACGTGTTCGTGGGACCCTACTACCAGATGTTTGCTCACCACTGCTGGTCCTTGTCAAAGCACATCCCCCAAACAAAGTGGATTCTCTTATTTCCACCATTTGTGAGGATGACAAATCAATATTATTCCAGTTGATTTATGTGTAAATCTTGTGAATCTCATTACCAAAGGATCCTTAGCAATCCTCGCCCCCCTCTAGTTTGGCTATTTAAACCTGCCGTCAAATTGTTTTTTTTTTATCTAAACCACCATGAAGGTGAGGGGTTAGGCCAGATCTCTACCTACAATGAAAGAAACATTAGATAATGAAAAGAATATGAAGAGGGGGACATAAACCAAAAAGTTTTTTTTTAAAAAAAATAAACTATAAAAGAAACAACAAAGGGAAATCAATGTTGAACATAAAAGAACTCGAGAGCATCTAAATGAAGAATGCCAAATAGACTAGATATAAGATCCCCAGAGCTGAAGAATCGCTGATGAGTGTTATGAGTACATGCTTAATCAACCATGAAGTCAGTGGTTGAAGTGGCCTCCCAAAAGACATGTTTGATAGCAATAAAAGGACTAGAAGATAAAGCATGAATCCAAACCAGGAGATAAGCAAATTCTTATTGCACTGAATCATGTGAAGTAGCTAAAGAAACCATAGTGGCCAAGTTAGATTCCATCTCTAGAACAGTAAACCCAAGCTGAGCACAAGATCTAATCCTTCAAGCATAGCCAACAGCTCAGCAAACAGTATTGATTGGTGCCCTAAGAAAGAACCAAAAGCAACTAGTACTACTCCCGAATGATCATGTAGAACACCTTCAACAACAGACATACTAGAGGTTCCCCTAGAGTAACCATCCACATTTAACTTCATCACGCCAGATGGTAGCCTCAACTAGGAAACCAAGCGACCAGTCTACGAGGAGGCAAAATATCTACAAACCCTCTCTAATATGGGTATCCAAAACACCCCTCAATTGGGATAGCTTAAAACCAAAAATAGAGCTAGCGAGTCTAAGGCCCGAAACCACTCGAAAAGTAATGACAAATGGAATCGAATCTAAGAGCATTTCTAGGCTTTCAGACATGCCACATGATGAAGCATGAGAGAAGGACTCGAAAATGTCTCGAAGAATGGGCACAATGCTGCCAGTGAACAAGCAACGTATGAGGAGATAGAAAGGAATGTATCAAAGACCAATCATCGAGTGAAATCGTTGTCAGATTTTCCCAACTAATGAGCAATTCACAAAATAACTGCTTGACAATCTTAATAGTGCAAGCCCAAGGCATCATTCGCAACTAAGAAACCATACAACAACCACCATAACAAAAGAAAAAAAAAACCTATAAGGAATATGTCATTGCCAAATATAAGTAAAAACCTCATTCCAGATTCGAGACCTACAGACAAGCTCCCAAATAGTCTTTATAGAAAAATTCCCATCCCTAGATAGAGTCCAATGAAGAATATTCGATCTAACACCAAAAATAATTATCAACAAAATCTACTTAACAATTGAAGTAAGTAGAATAGACAATAGCCTACTCATATCCTAAACTGCTCCTCGCCAAAAGAATGACACAGGAACCATAGAAGCAGCACCAATGTTAAAAAGAAAGAGAAACATAAAGCACAAACAATAATCATACAAGAAATTATTATCACTAGATCTAATTAGCCAGTGTATATGAGGTTTAGCAACATAACAAATGGAGCAAAAATGTCGACAGAATGGGGAAATAGAATAGTGAAATTGAACCATTTTGGGATGTTAGGTTTTGCAATACTTGGACTTCATGAGTGAAGCCCAAAGAGATTGCTGATCCCGAAATCTCTACCACATTTTCAGCTCAAATGCATCAGGGAGATTTGAAAAAGAAAATGAATTCCTAAACCACCCTCGTCCACAAGGAAGTAAACATATGGTAATTTGCACCAGTAGATGCGCCGTCTTGAATTTGTATCTCCTAATAAGAAAATGGTGAACTATTGCTCGAGATGATTAATGACTACCATAGGCAATCAGAGGACTTGGAAGATATGTAACGGCATGGAAGAAGCACATGCCATAAAAGTACAAGCTTACCCTTAAAAGAGAGAAGCCGATTATCCCACCCTGAAATCCAATCTCCAATTTACAGATCATATCATCAAAATACCAGATCCATGTGCAATACACGTAGCATCCAAGATAAGTAAAAGCAAGCTGGTACTGCTGGAACCCAACATCAAATTAATTCTTATATGACAATTGAGATAACAAGTCTCAAAGGTTCATATTAACATCTATGCAAATAAGAAATCTGTGGATGAAGCACTGGTAGAGGTATTAATATTCTCCACTCATGTGCCATTTTAACCTCTTAAAAAAATGGCCACACAGAATTCATGAATTTAAAAAAAAACTACAGATCATACGAGAACTTGCCAATGATAAAGGGGCACTTGATGCATTTTTTCGATTATGACAGGCCCACCAAGTGCAATTGATGCCATCAATCTCTATACCCGTACTAGTTTTTTGGGGTTATGAGGATCAAGTCACCCCACTTCCCATCTATGACTTCTCAACTCTCAAGTGTGAAGTTAATTGTGTTGGAAAGACTAGGACATTGTCCCCATGACGACAGACCCGGGTTGGATGATGAAAAGTTGCTTTCTTGGTTGGCTGAAACATTTAAGTGCTGAGGAATTTACTTTCTTATCAATAAGTGTTGATGCGCATTATATATTATTCCTATTGTATAATGGCAAACAACTCTTGTATTTATATTGTATATAGCAATTCTTACTCCAACTGCTCGAATATCTTTTGCTAGAGTTGGCAGCAGTACCCGTGGCGTGGGGCCTCAATTAATGCCTCAATTAATTTGGGGCGGGCATGGACCTCAGAAAAATTTGAAAATAAATTCGAGTTTGTTTTGGGTGTGGGTTTAAGCTCCAAAAAATTTTCGGGTTTGGGTTTGGGAATTTTGTCGGGCCTCTTAACCCAATCTAAAAATAAAAACTAAAAAGAAAAGGGTAAATACTCATTTAGTCCCTATTTTTTAAGATTAGTGTCTGTTTAATCTCTGTATTTTTAAAAATGCCTCGAATCATTCTTGCCGTTAAAGTATTGATACACCAACTGTTACTGTTTATTTCTTTTTGGCTTATTTTTACAATATTACCCTTTTATAATAATTTTTTTGTTTGGACATTAATAAAAAGAAAATAATTAAATTACCAATTTCACCCTAGAAAATAAAAAAATCATATTAATTTTTTTTGCAAGCACCATTTGCACACTTGGTAGTTTGCATAAAATTTTTGACAATTTAATTTTTGACAATTAAAAATTAATATTTTTTTTTTATTTTTTAGGGTTAAATTGGTAATTTAATTATTTTTTTATTAATATCCAAACAAAAAAAATATTATAAAAGGGTCATATTGTAAAAGTAAGCCAAAAGAAATAAAAAGTAACAATATAATTTTTTACAATTAAAAATTAATATAATTTTTTAGGGTTAAATTGGTAATTTAATTATTTTCTTTTTATTAATGTCCAAAAAAAATTATTATAAAAGGGTAATATTGTAAAACGAAGCCAAAAAAATAAAAAAGTAACGGTAGGGGTATCAATACTTTAATGGCAGGGATGTTTTGAGGCATTTTTAAAAATATAGGGACTAAATGGATACTAATCTTAAAATATAGGGACTAACTAGGCTTTTACCCAAAAGAAAAAGATTATTACCTAATATTTTAAACTTGTAAATTAAAAATTCTAATACCGATTTTTTGGATTGAATTAATCGTTATTCCTCCAAACAAAACCTTAACAGCTCGTCAGCCGTTGCCGTCGCCGTCGCTAACAGCTAGTCAACCGCAGCCGTTCATCGTCACCGAACAACACTCAGCCGTGCTATCAGCTCTCCTGCTGCAAGGTTTTAACTCTCTCTATTTTTCTTTCTTTCTTTATTTATTTCAAATTGCATCTGGTTTCATTGATTTGAGTCAATTTTACATTTTGTGTGTTTTCATTCATCTTCTCCTAAAGCACAGACTACAGCCATGGAGAGCTCACTAAAACAGAGGCTGCAGTCATGATTTGAGTTACCTGACAGCCATGCTTTGGGCCTAATAAAGGTGCGATTTCATTCATAAATATCTCATACTTAATTGTTGGCAGCTAATTATTGTTGCTTCTCTTATTAATTTCATCCATACAGCCATATTGTCAGTAATGGGTCATTGGGTCGCATGGGAGATAAATATATGAAGTTTCACCAACCTAATGGAAAGAAATTAAGATTGATAATGCAATCTACACTAGGTGTCTTTGTGCCTATGTTTGTTTATCAGTAATGAGTAATTAAGTTGCATCTGAATGTCATTTTTAGCACTTTCTTTGGGCACTATGTCACGGGACGAGAGGTTTCGAGCCCGTGCGGCACTCCTGCATCCCATACTATGAGAGTAACCCTAGTGGAAGTGGCACAATATCGACTGATTTCGCCCTGCCTTGGGCTCGTCAGAAGAATGGCTTCAATTCCCAACCAGTGTGTGTAGGGTTTCACCTAGACCCCTCTTCAAGGTTAAGTCCTCGACTAGCGACAAGCTCCCCAAACTCAACCGGGTCGGCCTGCCTGAACTCCAAAGAGTCTAGGGCCATTGTATTCCCCACACGCACGCCCCTGAAGCACATCTCCAACAATCAGCACAACCATCATCAACACTAGCGTACAAGCGCATATCTTGGGTGCCACGATTACGGTTCGTGACATTCTCCTACCACCATGACCATGCACGTCCTCGTGCATGAAGAGTACGCCTCGCAAATGTGTACTTCTGCGCGAAAACGTGAAAATCAGCTTGCCAATCTCATCCATGAACTCCTTGCCTACTCGTCCTCGATCCGTGGAGAGGACTCGCGTGCAGACACTATCCAACTTAGTGCGAACGCTTGGGGGTGTGAGAACCCGCATGTTCGTCCCGTTTGTCGACCCTTGCGCCCAAAAAGGGTGGGGACCTGCGTGATGCAGCATTGGAGCGCTTGGCGAGCTCGTAACGAGGGCTTCGAAAGATGACAAGCGCGGCTCTGAAACCATTTGTCACAGGACAAGAGGTTTCGAGCCCATGCGGCACTCCCGCATCCCATACTACGAGAGTAAGCCTAGTGGAAGTGGCACAATATCGACTAGTTTTACCCTGCCTTAGGCTCGTCAGGAGAACGGCTTCAATTCCCAACCAGTGTGTGTAGGGTTTCACCTAGACCCCTCTTCAAGGTTAAGTCCTCGACTAGCGACAAGCTCCCCAAACTCAACCGGGTCGACTTGGCTGAACTCCAAAGAGTCTAGGGCCATTGTATTCCCCACACGCATGCCCCTGAAGCACATCTCCAACAATCAGCACAACCATCATCGACACTAGCATACAAGCGCATATCTTGGGTGCCACGATTGCGGTTTGTGACAACTAGCTTCGATTTATCTAGTGCAAGTAGTCGCACTTACCTTGTTTGCAGTATAAATGTTGCCTTCTATTTTAACTTTTTCTTTGAAGAACGCTAAAAGTAACATGGCTGATATTTGGTGCCATTAGATTAAGTTTTCTAGGAGTCTGAACCAGTGGCTTCTGCCTTTGAGTTTTATCTTCTTCTCCTGTTGATGAAGCTTCAGCTATTGCGACTGATAACTCCTCTGTTTTTTTAGGCTTCTTTTTACCCATTAATATTATATTAATATACATATGCAGCTACTTATCCATATGTTATTCTATTTGTTCTCTATATAGGCAACTCTATATATGTATACATATTATCTATCCTCTACCCCAAATTAAAGCATCATCAAAATCAAACATTTTATGAGCTTTGATCAATCTTTAAATCCATCCTACAAAATCCCAGGTTTTTTTTTGTCAATTAATTAATTAAATAATACCAAAATTCTCTTTTCTCTCTCTAGTCCCTCAAAGATCCTAAAGCTCTAAAGTAAGTGGGCTAATATCTTTGACGAATATCCTGATTCTGGGAAGCCCATTTATAAATCATCTTTCCTTTTCTTTTTATTTTAGACGTCTACAATTCTACATCTATCTCTATATCCTATTCTTTTGCTACAAAAAATTAAACCACCTTGGAATTTCATTCCCAGGTAGTACAATGTGACCTTTATCCATGAGAAAACCTCTCTGTACAAAAAAATCATAATTATAAAGCCAAAAAAAACTGTATAAATTGTAAGGAGAAAGAGTTAAGACACACCTTTTCCCGTGCTTCTTTCCACCAGGCGGCTACTGCATGGCCCATATGCTGAATTCTCACGGCATCTTCAACAGTTCCTGCAGTAGAATTACCTTCCAATTTAAAATTATTACTCTAGTAAAAGAACACTACCTATAAGATTCAGAACTTAGCGAATAAACCTGTTAAGGATTGCAATGCTGGGGAATGATCGACATCTAACCATCGTACAAGGAATGGAATCTTTGGTGAGGATTGACCCCCGTCACAATAAATTAAGAGGAGGTATCGCAACATAAAAAGTTGGATGATGCTTTCTGGTATTCTCTCAATATTGGTTTTTGTTAGATTCAATATTATTGGGGACGATAACTGGCCATGACATTCGGGTAATCTCTGAAGATTTGAGCAACCACAGAGATTCAAAACTCCAAGAGATTTCAACTTATATAGGCTGCTTGGGAGACTCTTAAGCCTTTTACAGTCTGAAAGGTCCAAGTACTCCAGCCTAAGTAGAAGCTCAAATGATGAGGGCAATTCTTCAATTGCTGTTCCACTTGAAAATAGGCAGCTTATGTTACCAGATGAGATCTTTCGAAGCCTCTTCATTTTTGAGCAGCCCAAAAGATCAAGTTCGGTAAGAAATTCCAAATTAAATATTCCAGCTGGAAGACTTTTCAGGATTTTGCTACCATTTAGATTCAAGATAACTAGCTTGTTCAGATGTTGCATCAACGTAGGGTTTGGAGTTTTAGCAATTAGCTTCTTGCAGGCAGCATGGATTATCTGGTTTAACTTATCACGATGCTGCTTGGTCAAAAAAGAGGCCAAGACGAATCATTACCATGTATGACAATTAAATGTTATTATGAATATACTGCACACATAATGTATTAGGTTATACATACCTTCACACCATCCCAAAGTTGTTTAATGCTACTATTAGGCATTTCAAGAGACACAAGCTTCTCTGCGCTAATGCTTGAATGCAATAACTTCAATGGATATCCATGCCAGTGGAGATACTTCACTTCAGCAAATCTAAGATCTTGCAAATAAGACACCTTACATTTGTTCTCTCCATTGAATGATGAGCTGTAGAATTTTAAAAATCTCAATTTCCGCATCTTTGTGAATGTATCGGAATTTAAACAGATATCTTTTACTTTGGATATATTCAAACAGATACCCTCAACTTTTTATGTCCCCTAATTATGAATAAAAAATCAATAAAGTTAAAATCAAATGAAAAATGATATTTCTATCCCATCAATGAATTGCACCTCAACCCCACCAAGACAAATTTTTGGGGCATGTTTGCTATTAATTCACAATTGGGGGTAACTTAGTTATTAATTCATCTTTTTTTACTCTTGTGTGGAATTGAGGTGGGATTGGAGTGGAGCCCTTTATCATTGCTCGAATCAAATTTCAATAACTCATGTTTATAGTTATTGCTAGGCAATTAAAATCTTAATTGCAAACGCACAAAGAAACATAATAATACATGTAATACTAGGCATAGATTTCACGTACGTATACAAGACAAATTCACAAATAAACTATGCTTACCAAGGGTTGTACAAGTTGTCACGGCATATATAACCACTATTGTTTTTTCTAATCATTGTCACTCTTCTATTAATTCTAGATTCATCAATTCGAGAGTATATAAATATATCCATATCAAGTTTGTAAATGCTTGCATTAAGAAACTTCATTACTAGATTTACATCCTCACCTTGAAAGAAACAAGCAACATCAAGGAAAATATTTTTCTCTTTATTGCCCAAACCATCATAACTTATTTTTAATACCTCTATAGAATACTTGGATGGAGGATTCTTTGCAATTTATTTATTGCACTTTCCCAGACTTCTTTTTCCCTTTCATATAGAAAGCAGCCCAAAACTTTAAGAGCTAACCTTGAGCATATTTCATTGCCTTACTTGAAAGTTCCTCATAACCAACATCAGGATGGTTTTGTTTGAAGGCATGTCGACTAAAAAGCTCAAGAGCGTGATGATATTCTCATGCCTCCATCTCATATATTTTCCTCACCCCCCCCCCCAATTTCTAAGCACTTGTTTATTTCTAGTGGTTATTAGGATTCGACTCACAGGCATCAACCAATCAAGACTACCAATTATAGATTCTAATTGGCTCAAGCATGTCACATCATCAAAAACAATCAGAACCTTCATGTGGCTGAGCCTTCTAAAATTGAGGTCAATACCAAGAATCGCATTTTCATCCTTCAATAAATTTGAAAGAAGTTTTTGTCGCAAGCAAGCTAATCCTCCCGGTCTTTGTGACTCTCCTCTAACATTTTCAAGGAAGCAAGAACCATCAAAATATCTAGCGATTTTGTCGAAAGTAGCTCTAGCGATTGTTGTTTTGCCATACCACCAATGCCCCAAATCCCTAAAGCGTACACATCTTTCGTGTTAGTAATATGCCCTAAAGGCCAATCGAATGGTGTTTGTTTGTTTAGGGTATTATTGTATTTGAATAGCATTTTGATATTTATGAAATGGCAAAGTTATCAACATTCATAAATTAATTTAATGAATATAGTCCAAGAAGTAAAATAGTTAAGGAGCACATTCTCGAGTTTGTCGAGAATGAAACGTGCATCCTTTGTACTATACTTCTAAAATAGTTCCTAGTGGTGGATTTATGATTGGACATTGTAAATTCCTATAAACACTAGTATGTGTTATGACTCCTTACGGTATGTGATACTAAAATGGATGGTGAGTTTCATATCATTGACATGAGATGTCAAGTCAAACACATAGGTACTTGTTGAGAGAATGAGTTTACTTAACTTGACCAAATATAGTAAGCCATATGGTTTTGAGTGTTAATGGCTTATTATACATTGTAATAGACACTATGTTTAGTAATGGTCTTTAGACCTGAGGCATAACAGATGTCTTATACATAGACATCTCTGATATGTGAAAGTATAATGATTGATTCCTAATCACAGAAGAGATCTAGCAATAGTTGTCATGGTTGGCTATGTATGAAGACAAGTGTATGGCCAATATGGAATTCATCACTTTGTAATATACAAAAAGGTTGTCCCTATGAGATAATATGAATTGGCATGAGAAATCCTTGGCCAAGGTGAAATATATTTGAAGGAGTTCAAATTATATTTTCATGTCAAGTTCATTTAGATTTATTTTGAGATAAAGCATAACTGCTTAACATAATAAACCATAAGCCGTGCTTTTCTCTGGACATGGATGATGAAGAGACCAAGACATAGAGATACAATGGAATAGGTTCTATAGATCCAACAATTCTTGTTATTTGGATAGTTGTGATATACTGCTAGGTGTCACTCATGACTTGTAGAAACCTTAAGATTAATATTGGTAAAGCGTATTAGCAATGCATCTTAAGGTCATTAGAAAAGTTCTAATTGATGACTAAAGAGTTTAGCATCATTTAATGAATAAAGAGTTATCATTAAAATAGTTCGACTACCTTATAACTAAGAACCTAAAAGGTCACACACCAAATAGAAATGAAAAAGGAGTTACTAGAAAATGAGAAGTTAAATTTCCTAATTTTAGGAAAATCAATATTTATATTATAATTCATTAAGAATGAATATATATATAAATATATCTTGAATATGATTTAAGATAGAAATTTAGATGTTTCATAAATAGTTTAAGGAACAAAATAAATTTCGAAAATCCTCAATTAAACATTATGTAATATCGAGCACATAAAATGACCATTTTGGACATGTTCCGGTTCATATATGATTATGGACTTCTAGACCAATTTTGGGTTTAGAATTTTGGGCTTTTATTGGATCTAATATGAATTAAGAGAAAGCATTAGAACATGTCACAAAAGAAGCCCACATTCAACCATTTGATTTGATCAAAATGGGATTAATTAATTAATTACGAAATTAATTAATTTATCTATTTATTTATTTGATTAAATAATTTATTGAAGTGATAAGATCACTTTCAATAAATAATGGCTAAGTGGGTGGGTCTAGCACATGATAATGTTTGGTGCCATTCTTGGAGATAATGGTGGCTTTATTTGGTGGAATGAATCATCATGAACTAGCATTCATGTTTCTTCATTATCTCTCTCATTTCTAAACGAAATTTCGAGATTCCAAATCCAATGAACTCCTAGAACATTTCTAAGTGTGGAATAATTAGAGGCATCATAATTGGGTGCTTTAAGGATCTCAGATCGTGGCAAAACAGAAGCTGTTCGTGCAGAGCTCTATTTTCTGGACAGTGTTCGTAGCTTGCTGTTTTCAGTCATTTTCTCCTACTTCACGAAGTCGTTTTTGAAACTATAAGTGAGGTTATTAAACTTAAATCTTTCCTCTTGATTTTCGTTTTTGAATGAATCCGATCCGAGGTTTCTAGAGCTTCCGCCATCCGTTTAAAATTTACTGCGCAAAAGTTGCGATTTTAGGAACCTCATGGACAAATGTTGTCCTTCATTTCGACCCAACACTTAGTAGAGATTCAATTTCCTCAACTTTTGATTCCACTCCAACCAGCTGGTTTTTGTTATCACGCGGCCGAAACACTTCATCCAATCTCTTCAAAACTTGATTAACAACTTCATTTATAAGTTCCGACTCACGCCTAGCAAATACATAAAATTAGCCGCGGTAACTTCAAATTAATTAATATGAGGAATTTGCATTAAATATGAAATAAAGTAGATTGTCAATTTTCCTATTAAAATTAATATAGACCACTATAAGTCTACAATCTCACAATAAATTGATAACTCTTAAGTTACAAGAATATGCGTGAGTTTTTTTTTTTTAATGGTGGTATATGAGTGAGAGGTTGAAATTGCTTAAAACACTACAGAGCACCACTAATTTTGCTATATATATTGTAAAATTCTCGCGCTTTTATTATTAATTCTGTCAAAATTATTTTATATGAGCACAAAAGTGGGGAAGTCAGGAAGTCTAGAATTTGATGCTTAAAAATTTTTTAAATTGTAGTTTAGCATCCGGAAATTTAACTAAGAGTGCTGCGTAAATTTTATTTATTGTCAAATATTAGTATGAGAAATTAAAGGTAACTTTTCACCTCATGTTAAGAGAATGAAAGCTAGACAAACTGGCTGCTTCCTTCAAAGCATTTCTCCAACTCTGCAGCTTTTCAGTATTCACCTTTAATCTTTCTTCAAGCTTCGAAAATAAAATCCCAAAAGACCCCATTTGGTTTCTCACGTCTGATGGATCAACCCGATAGAAAACCGGAATCACAATCTGTGCATACTCCTTCTTGCCCTCGAGGATCTTTACAAGTTTATCGAGACACCATCTGGAAGATGCATACCCTTCAGAGAAAAGAATAACCGAAATGGCTGATGCTTCAATTGCATTCACAAGTGACTCCGAAATTTCATCTCCTCTGCTAAGTTGGTCGTCAACGAAAGTTTGGATATTTTGTCGAGACAGCTGAATAGAGATGACTAGTAATGTTGTCACCGGTGTCCTCTCCTCTGAAACTAACAAAAACATCATATTTCTTGTTGTTTCCAGAAGAAGAAGCCATAATTAACAGAAACAGTTGGATTGATTAGGGAGAGATTTTAATGGGATGAAAACAATTATTGAACCAAATGTGCGTGACTCTGTACAATAAATCGATGCCATGAACCTTCCTTCAAGTTCCGTGATAATTTTTCAATTTCATCTCATTGTCCAACCACCGTGCACTCCACGATGATTGATTAATTCCACTGCTTTGTAGACTTCTAGCTGAAAATTCCACATGAACACCAGACTTTTCAACACACGGTTTCTGTGCTTTCATACTCATAACTATCAGCAACGATTTATCCTTAATTTATCTAAATTGGCAAGACGCGTTTTAGGGTGTATAGGCACTCTAGAAACAAAATCGTGCAAGCCTTGTTAAGGCCCAAAGCTACACAATGTAGGAAAGAAGGCCAATAATTTTAATTTTACAATACACATCATGTGCCTCTCATACGCTATACTCTTCATCTAACAAGGTAAAGTTCAATACCCCACGAAAGTTATTACATGAATATTTTGCTCCAAGAACTGATTTGGACATTTTCTCCTATTATTAAAAGTGATTAGAAAAAGGAAAGAAATAAAAATACATTCATGAAAATCTCAGTCTTCTTCGTTATTGTTGAAACATGTGCTTGGATCTTCTATTGAATTCGTAGAATCTGGGAAGCAAAAAAAATGGATCCCACATTTTTTCACCCCGCAGCACTCACACTTCAAAGGCGGAAAAACATTAAAGTGGACTGCCTCAGGAATGCATTTGCATTTCCAAAAACCATTAAAATCCTCTTCACAGAACAGATAGTACCCCAAATGTAAGTGATCTGATTCTATATAATTAACTCTGCTCTGAAATAACTGTGTCATGCGAACCACAATCTTTAGTAGTTTTCACTTTGAGCTCAAAAGAAAATGAAAACCATCTTCCACAATCTACATGACGGTTTGAAAATGCTAAAATAGCACTAAATGCAAAGCCCTGCACTCTGCTACTATTGAAGAAATCTGGTGGCATCTCCAAGGTTATAAAAGATCCCACACTCTGAAACTTAAACCACTTTGGAATTTCATTCCCAGGTAGTACTATATGAGCTTTGCCCGTGGAAAAACTACTCTGTACCAAAAAAACATAATTTTAAACCCAAAAAAACAATTGTAGAAATTTTAAACAAAGAGAGTTAAAGACACACATTTTCCTGTATTTCTTTCCAACGGACAGCTTGCTTATGGTCCATATGCGGAAAACTCTCGGGATCCACAACAATTCCTGCAGTATAATTACCTTCCAATTTAAAATTATTGCTCCGGTCAAAAAACATTGCCTATAAGATTCATTACTTAGAGAACAAACCTAAAAATGGTTTCTCTACCAGGCGACGTCGTTCAAGGAATGGAAGCTTCGGTGAGGATGCAAACCTTTCACTATAACTTAAGAAGAGGTTTCGCAACACGAAAGGTTGGGTAATTCTTTTTGGTATTCTCTCAATATTGGTTTTCGCCAGATTCAATAATATTGGCGAGGAAAATTGGCCAAGACATTCGGGAAATCTTTGAAGATTTGAGCAACCGCATAGATTAAGAACTCCAAGAGATTTCAACTTACATAGGCTGCTTGGGAGACTCGTAAACCTTTTACAATCTGAAAGGTCCAAGTACTTGAGCCTAAGTAGACGCTCAATTGATGAGGGCAGTTCTTCAATTGCAGTCCCCCTTAAAAAAAACCAGCTTATATTACCTGATGAGATCTCTGGAAGCCCTTTCAGTTTTGAGCAGCCCGAAAGATCAAGTTTGGTAAGAAATTCCAAGTTAAATATTCCAGATGGAAGACGTTTCAGGCTTTTGCTACCTCTTAGATTCAAGATAACTAGCTTGTTCAGACGTGGCATCAACGTGGGATTTGGAGTTTTGGCAATTAGCTTATTGCAGGCAGCAGGGATTATCTGGTTTAACTTACTATAATGCTGGTCGGTCAAAAAAGAGGCCAAGACAAAATCGTTACCACGTATAATAATTTAATGTTGTTATTGAAAGATTGCACATACATAATAAGATATGCATACCTTCACACAATCCCAAAGTCGTTCAATGTCACTATCAGGCACTTCAAGTAACACAAGTTTCTCTGCACTAAGGTTTGAAGGCAATGACTTCAACGGATATCCATACCAGTGTAGATATTTCACTTCACCAAATCCCGGATCTTGCAAATAAGATATCTTACATTTGTTCTCTCCATTGAATGATGAACTATAGAACTTTAAAAATCTCAATTTAGGCATCTTTGTGAAAGTATTAGGATTTAGACGAATCTCTTTGACTTTTGACATATCCAAACAGATGCCCTCAATTTTTTCTGTCACCTAAAAATAAATAAATAAAATATAGTTAAAATCAAATGAAAGATGATATGTATATTCCACTAATGAATTGCACTTCAACCTCACCAAGAAAAACAATTTGGGGCAATTTTGTCACTAATTTACAATTAGAGGTAGCTTAGTTATTAATTCAATTTTTATTTATTCTTGCATGGAGTTTATGTGGGATTGGAGTGGGGCTCTGTCATTACTCGAATCAAATTTCAATAATTCATGTTTATAGTTATTGCTACGCAGTTAAGAAACATAATAACACAAGTAATAATTAACATAAAAATTCTGCATGCGTAATAGATAAATTTACATATCAATTATGCTTGCAAACGGTTACGCAAATTGTCATCGCATTTATAATTTATTGCTACGTCATCTAACCACTATTGTTTTTTCTAATTATTGCCACTCTTCCATTAATTCTAAGACTCACGAGTGCGAGCGTATGTAAATATATTCACATCAAGTTTTTAAACACTACATTATTCCAAAATAATAATACACAACAAACTACTTACCGTATTATACGTAAGAACTTCATAGATATCTTCGTGATGCCAGAGCCTACTGCGGTTTTCAGGATTAGTTGATTCTTGTCGAACAATTTCCCGACCCAATTCTTGTAGTAAATCATGCATTGTTATCTTGTTGTATGAATCAATAGCAATGATAGATTTATCAACAAGAACACTCATACCTATTTTTGGGTAGAAGCCACTTGCATTAAAAAATTTCATTACTAGATCTACATCCTCACCTTGAAAGAAACAAGCAACATCAAGGAAAATATTTTTCTCCTTATCGTCCAAACTATCATAACTTATTTTTAATACCTCAAGAATACTTGGATGGAGGATTCTTTGCAATTTATCTATTGCACTTTCCCAGACTTCTTTTTCCCTTTTATGCAGAAAGCAACCCAAAACTTTAACAGCTAAAGGAACACCTTGAGCATATTTCATTACTTTGCTTGAAAGTTCCTCATAACCAACATCAGGATGGTTTTGTTTGAAGGCATGTCGACTAAAAAGCTCAATAGCGTGATGATATTCTAATGCCTTCATCTCATAGATTTTCCTCACCCCCCAATTTCTAAGCACTTGTTTATTTCTGGTGGTTATTATGATTCGACTCACAGGCGTCAACCAATCAAGACTTCCAATTAAAGATTCTAATTGGCTGAAGCAAGTCACATCATCAAAAACAATCAAAACCTTCATGCGGCTGAGCCTTCTAAAATTGAGGTCAATATAAGGCATCACATTTTTATCCTTCAATAAATTTGAAAGAAGTTTTTGTCGTAAGCAAGCTAATCCTCCTGGTCTTTGTGACTCTTCTCTAACATTTTCGAGGAAGCAAGAACCGTCAAAATCACCCGAGATTTTGTCGAAAATAGCTCTAGCAATTGCTGTTTTGCCTATACCACCAATGCCCCAAATCCCTAAAGCATAAACATCTTTCCACTCAACACCTAATAGGGATTCAATTTCCTCAACTGTTGATTCCACTCCAACCAGCTGGTTTTTGTTATCACGGGGCTGAAACACTTCATCCAATCTCTTCAAAATGTGATTAACAACTTCATTCGTAAGTTCCGACTCACACCTAGCAAATACATAAAATTAGCCAAAGTAACTTCAAATTAATACGAGGAATTTGCATTAAGTTTGAAATAAGGGAGATTGTCCGTTTTCTCATTGAAACTAATATATACCAATCTTCCAGTAAATTAATAACTCTTAAATTACAGTAATATGTGTGAGTTTTTTTTTTCTTGGAAATTATCATTGTACCACCTCTCTTTTGTCTTATGTTCATCCAACCACAATAAAATTCTAACATATTCTTTTCATCACTTTTCTTTTTAAATTTGTATCAATTAGCCGCTTTTACACTAATACTGTTAAATAATTTTTAAAAAATGACCAATTTACCCATAAATAAACTAAAAGATAATTTTATTTTAAAAAATTTTTGAAAAATAAAAAAATTAAAATTATAAAAATACCCCTAAATTTAATAGAAAATAAATCTCAAATAGAGGTGCTCAACTAATTTTTATTAAATTTAGATTTTACAAATTTTTAATAATTATTTTTATTAAAAATTATAATTTTGCAATATTTTAATAAAAATAACTGAATTTATTTATTAAAAAGTATAATTTTGTAAAATTTTATTAAAATAGCTGAATTTATTTATTAAAAAGTATAATTTTGTAAAATTTTATTAAAATAGCTGAATTTATTTAGGGAATTTTTATTAAATCCCAAAATTTTGTAATTATTTTTATAATTATAATTTTTTATTAAAATAATTTTTATTAAAAAATAAAAATTGGAATTTTGGAATTTATTTTTTAATTAAAATTAAGGGTATTTTTATAATTATAATTTTTTATTTTCAAAGTTTTTATAAAATAAAAATGGTCTTTTATTTTATTTAGGGGTAAAATTATCATTTCGTTTAAATTATTTAACGATGTTAGTTCAAAAGTAACTAATTAATACAAATTTAAAAAGAAATGCGGTGTAAAAAATATGTTAGAATTTTATGGTGGTTGGATGAACATAAGGTAAAAGAGAGGTGGTGCAATGATAATTTCCCTTTTCTTTTTTCTAATGGTGGCATATGAGGAGAGGTTGAAATTGCTTAAAAAACGACAGACCACCACTAATTTTGTTAGATATATATTGTAAAATTCTCGAGCTTTTATTATTAATTCTGTCAAAATTATTTTATAATTATGAGAGCATAAAAGTTGGGAAGTCAGTAAGTCTAGAATTTGATGCTTAAAAATTTTTAAAATTGTAGTTTAGCATCTGGAAATTTAACTAAGAGTGCTGCGTGAATTTTATTTATTGTTAAATATTAGTATGAGAAATTAAAGGTAACTTTTCAATTTCACCTGATGTTAAGAGAATGAAAGCCAGACAAACTGGCTGCTTCCTTCAAAGCTTTCCTCCAAGTCTGCAGCTTCTCTGGATTCTCCTTAAATCTTTCTTCAAGCTTCGAAAATGAAATCCCAAAAGGCCCTGTTTGGTTTCTCGCGTCTGATGGATCAACCAGATAGAAAACCGGAATCACAATCTGTGCATACTCTTTCTTGCACTCGAGGATCTTGACAAGTTCATCGAGACACCATCTGGAAGATGCATACCCTTCTGAGAAGACAATAACTGAAATGGCTGATGCTTCAATTGCATTCACAAGTGACTCCGAAATTTCATCTCCTCTGTTAAGTTGGTCATCAATGAAAGTTTGGATATTTTGTCGACACAGAGCAGAACAGAGATGGCTAGTAAAGTTGTCGCGGGTGTCCTCTCCTCTGAAACTAACAAAAACATCATACTTCTTGTCGTTTCGAGAAGAAGAAGCCATAATCAACAGAAACAGTTGAATTGATTAGAGAGAGATTTTGATTCGAATGAAAACAATTATTGAACCAAATATAGTGACTCTTTAGAATAAATCGATGCCATGAACCTTCCTTCAAGTTCCGTGATAATCTTTCAATTTCATCTCATTGTCCAGCCACCGTCCACTTCTAGCTGAAAATTCCGCAAGAACACCATACTTATCAAGACACGGCTTCTGTTCTTTAATGCTCATAACTGCCAGCAATAAGTAGGGCTGATATTTTAATTTTTATCTATGAATTTATCTTATCGGTCCTCATCTCTCAATTAATTGTATTTAGTTTCAAAATTATTCTTTTTTTGTTTTAATAGCTCTTATTCATGTTCCTTAGCGCTTATTTTAAACATATGAAGTTTAACTTTTAAAAAAAAAAAATTAGTTTTTTTTTGTAATATATGTTTGATTTTTAAATATTTACATTTGAATTAAAAAATAAATTTTTACGACCTTTGCCGAAATGAAAATACAGGGATTAAATGAGCTTTTACCCTTTGTATTCCAGCAAAAGTAAGGGTACCTGGAAAAAATGAAATCTTTCACAAATTTGTGAATTTTTTTTTTTTTTTAGTGCAATTAGAATCATTAACTTGGCGGGAGAATTGTGGCTTCAACGGGATAACCGGTTAGATCAAAACACAAGTCAATTGATTTATGGCTGCCTATCAAATCTAATCGAAGATTTAGATGCATGGGTTCCATTGTAGGCAGACCCACTCATCTAATTATGGAGTGAAGAGTGAAGACTGGTACTTTTATTGTAGAGAAATGAATGCTTAACTTATTTGTCTACTGTACTTGAACATAAGAATTAGTAAGTGGCACTTAGCCATTAAAGAATTTGTGAGTGTCCGAATATGTACACTACTTTAAGCTGGTGAGTGTTGACTAGTCAATGGTCATGGTTAAATACATTTTTTTTAATGGATCGGAATATTTTAACTTCAATTTTTTATTTTAAAATTTTAACATAAATTTTGACTTTTTAATTCAATCTAATGTTAGATAATCATGGTTAAAACAGTCTAATTATCTTTTTTTTAGATACTGCAATACAATTAGGGTGTGTTTGACACATTATATTATATTACGTTGTATTGCATTATTTTAATGCATGTGTATTGTATTATGTTGTATTGTATTAACACTATATTTTAATAATATTGTACAATATTTGGTGCTACACTATACTGTATTAATTTTTAGTTACACTATGTTTGGTGTTGCATTGTATTGTATTAACTCCTTTGCTGATTAATTTAAATTACATATTTAGAAAATAATATTTATTAATATTTAATACTTAGAAAAATATTGAATATAAAAGTCTTAAATTTTGAAAATTTAACATTATTGTTGTAATATAAATGTTAAAAAATATATCATCATTCTTCAATAGATTTGAGCTTATGACCTTAAATTTTTAGTAGCTTAACATTTATTTTTTCAGTATTTTTTAAATATATAATCTCTAAAATAAAAATTAAATCAAATCAACTCGACACTCACGCTAGATTCCATTATACGGGTTTTGCCGCATTAATTTTTTTTTATGCAATACCGCATAGCAGCCAAACATTTTATTGTAATATCTTAATATAATATGGTGTTCTAATACAGTGTTATGCGGGGCGCCAAACACGCCCTTAGTGTATTAATATTATAAAAATAAGTTTGATGGAAATTAACGGAACCATTTTTAATGTAATCAATCAGAAATTCGATCCATAACTCCTCAACTCTTCTCTAAGGTTAGAGGGGTTTACTAGCTAATTACTGTGAAATTGGGAGAAAAACAAAAAAATCTACTCCCATATCTATATGAAAAGATTAGGTAACTTCTTACCTTAAAAATAAAGGGTCACCACTAAACCAAGTGTTTGATAATCATGTTTAAATGTTAATGCGAGACTACTGGGGAAATGGGCACTACTATTTATGAAAGGGAAGTTGTAAGTTTTTTTGCGATTAGGGGAGCTGCAAGTTGATTGCACTGAAAAGAACAATTCGCAGTTATTGGAGCATAAATAATTGAAAGCAGTTGAAGAATGTGATGGTGCATAATTGATGCAAAATAAATTATGTAGACCCATTGATGCCAAAAGTAGAATTTCCCTATCTGTATAGATTTTTCAATTTCGATTACTTTTCCATGTTTGATTAACTATTTATGGGTAAAAACTCATTTAATCCCTGTATTTTAGGATTAGTGTCCATTTAATCCCTGTATTTTTAAAAATATTTCAAAACATCTCTGTCGTTAAAGTATGATACTCCTACCGTTACTTTTTATTTATTTTAGCTTACTTTTACAAATTACCCTTTTATAATAATTTTCTTTGGACATTAATAAAAAGAAAATAATTAAATTACCAATTTAACCCTAGAAAATAAAAAAATTATATTAATTTTTTTGCAAGCACCATTTGCACATTTGGTAGTTTGCATACAATTTTTGACAATTAAAAATTAATATAAATTTTTTATTTTTAGGGTTAAATTGGCAATTTAATTATTTTCTTTTTATTAATGTCCAAACAAAAAAATTATTATAAAAGGATAATATTGTAAAAGTAAGCCAAAATAAATAAAAAGTAACGGTAGGGGTATCAATACTTTGACGGCAGGGATGTTTCGAGACATTTTTAAAAATATAGGGACTAAATGGGCACTAATTTTAAAATACAGGGACTAAATGAGCTTTTATTCAGAAAATAAATACTATATCCTAAAAATATTTCAATTCAATATAGTTATTTCATAAACTACGAAACCTAATCCCTTTTATTCGTTTTGACTTATAAGGACATAAATGTTAAATAACTACATTTAATGTGTTTTCTTTATAAAAGCAAACAAGATGCCACTTAATTTTTATATATTAAAAAATAAACATGTTATTGAAACATTTATATTTAAAACCATTCAAATTTTAATCAAATTCTAACATATTCATATTTTAAATTAAAAATAAACGCTACCTTAATGTCCTTTCAAGTCTCTTGCGTAGTGATGAAAATTAATTTTATTTAATCTTTCTATGTTGGATTAGGCTTCAATTGTATACCATTGTATCTTATGTTTGAAAATCTTTTAAAGTATTTTAAAATTGAGAGAATAGTAAAATTGATATTAAAAAATAATTTAATTTCAACTACTTATGAGTTGTTGGACCATAAACTGTATTATATGTCAAAGAACATGTTTAGCTGGATAAAATTGTTGGCTACATCCTTCATTAAAAGAAATGATATAATATATTAAAAATAATACAATCAATTAATGCATGTATTGTGATGCACATGTGGCTAATTAGCAAGCTGTCAGCTCAAAGCAAAGCACATGCATGCTTCACCTATGTGCTTGTCATGCATGATTGGAGGCAATGTATATATATAAAGAATTGAAGAAGCTGTCACCATTTTCATGAATCAAACTAAAACAAAGCAATTCAAAGAGAAAAGAAAAAGAAAGGAAAAGGTGAGAAGGGAAGAAAACAAAAGGAAAAGAGAAGAGGAAAAGAACAAAAGAAGAAAAGATGAAGAAAGAAGAGGAAAAGAACAGAAGAACAAAAGATGAAGAAGAAAAAATAAAGAAAAGAAAAACCGAGAGTGAGAAATGATTTTGAAAAGAGCAATTGAGAGGAAATATTATAGGAAAGAGAATTGGATAGTTATTTCTATATCCAGTAAGTCGGTAGGTAACGTATTTAAGAAATTTGAACAATTATGATTTAGTTTATGTCATATGTATAAGTTTTTATATCAGTTCTAACAATTAATTTTTGAACCCTATATTTTAGGAGAAATCCAAGAATTAAGGAATCTATAGGAGCTCCAACGAACCCCGAAGTGAAACATGTTTTGTGAGTGGATTACAATTATTATTTATGTGTATTCTACAAAGTATTTATGTTTGATAGTATGATTTAGTATCATGTTATGATTATATGTACACATATTATATGATTGATTCAATCATGAGATGTGATTGCCAGATACCATACGTGTACCCTTCCCTATAGGCTCTATGCATGTGTAGTGAGACTTAGATTACTCGACCCTTGTGATGTAGTTAATTCCGCTGAGTATTGAGAGATTTTCCCCCCACTTTACTTGTGCAATGATGATTCCAATAAATATTGAGAGTTATTTCTCCTACATATTATTTGGTGCAATTTTATCATATTTATATATATGTATGTATGTATATATGATTTCATATTTGCTTGTGTAATGTGTTCAGTGCGAAGTTATGTCATACAATTATATACAAGCACTAGAGCACTAATTTATTTATAGATATATATATATATACAAACACACACAATTATATCCATTCATTTAGCCACAAGTATATTATTTTCCTATTTATCCCATTTCTTTAAGATTTTCATAGGATTTCGTGCAGTTCAGTTTCTAATCAGTTGAGGTTGGGCCACAACACGCATTACTGTATGACTTATATATCAAGCACGTTTGTGTTTATATGTATATATCTAAAGTGTAAGTATGTACAGTAAGATGTGAACTGCACAAGTTTTGAATATATTTTTGAATGAGGTACATATGTTATTACTTGTTTATAACAAAGGCCTAGGCTAGTGTTATGTATTCATGAATTAAATTTGTGTCACAAGCTTTAGATATAAGATCACAAGATTCACCTCGAATCTGGCAAAGAGGTTGGGTCGGGTTGAAATACAAGTTATGCAACCCAAGAGAGGGGGGGGAATTGGGTTTTTAAAACTTATCCTAATCAAACCATACAACAATCCAATCTAATGCCTTAATAAATTCGAAAACAATAATTTCAATGAAAGCACAATAATAAAAGAGTAAGGGAAGAGAAAGCAAACTCAAGGATTTTTACGTGGTTCGGTAAGGATGATTTTCCCCCCACTTTACTTGTGCAATGATGATTCCAATAAATATTGAGAGTTATTTCTCCTACATATTATTTGGTGCAGTTTTATCATATTTATATATATATATATGTGTGTGTGTGTGTGTGTGTGTGTGTGTGTGTGTGTGTGTGTGTGTGTGTGTGTGTGTGTGATTTCATATTTGCTTGTGTAATGTGTTCAGTGCGAAGTTATGTCATACAATTATATACAAGCACTAGAGCACTAATTTATTTATAGATATATATATATATATATATATATACAAACACACACAATTATATCCATTCATTTAGCCACAAGTATATTATTTTCCTATTTATCCCATTTCTTTAAGATTTTCATAGGATTTCGTGCAGTTCAGTTTCTAATCAGTTGAGGTTGGGCCACAACACGCATTACTGCATGACTTATATATCAAGCACGTTTGTGTTTATATGTATATATCTAAAGTGTAAGTATGTACAGTAAGATGTGAATTACGCAAGTTTTGAATATATTTTTAAATGAGGTACATATGTTATTACTTGTTTATAACAAAGGCCTAGGCTAGTGTTATGTATTCATGAATTAAATTTGTGTCACAGGCTTTAGATATAAGATCACAAGATTCACCTCGAATCTGGCAGAGAGGTTGGGTCGGGTTGAAATACAAGTTATGCAACCCAAGAGAGGGGGGGAATTGGGTTTTTAAAACTTATCCTAATCAAACCATACAACGATCCAATCTAATGCCTTAATAAATTCGAAAACAATAATTTCAATGAAAGCACAATAATAAAAGAGTAAGGGAAGAGAAAGCAAACTCAAGGATTTTTACGTGGTTCGGCAATCACCGCCTACGTCCACGCCTCCAAGCAACCCAAGCTTGAGGATTTCACTATCTAAGCCTTCCAAGGCTTCAAAAGCTTACAATTGACTTCCAAGGTGTCAATGAACCTTTACAACAAAGAGATTATCTCCCAATCTCTTCACTCAAGTGTCTCACACACTTAAACACTCACAAAATTGATGAGGAATTGAAAATTACAACAAAACCTCTCTCAAAGAGTAGATATACAAATTGAAGAACAAATATATTTTAATAAATGATTATTTATGAAATTGAAGCTCAATCTATGTTGTGTGCACTTGTTTATGCTTGCCAAGATTACCAAAAATGAATTAGATTTGAGTTTATATAGTTTGAACTCAAAAACTAGTCGTTATGCACATTTTGGTGATAACCGGCTTACCATTTATGGAATCCGGTTAGCCGCTTTTATGTTACCATTACAGCAAAAATAGAAATTTCAGAATATTCAGCATGCCGCTTTTCATATCCGGTTAGCCGTTTTGAAATTCGTTTAGCCGCTTTCGAAATCCGAACAGCTGCTTTTATTTCAGAAGCTTACTGCCCAAAATCCGGCTAGCCGTTTGTCACATCCGGTTAGCCGCTTGCTACAGTAACCGGTAAAGTGCACTATTTTCTAAAATTATAGTTTGACCCCAAAATTTTATAAAACTATATGATGGCCCAAAAAGTTATATTGTTTTGTAAATAGGTCCAATTTCAGAATCTCTAAATAATGCTTGATATTCCCAAAACTTTATGAAATTATGATACTGCCCAAAATGATATGAAACTTTCAAATAAGCCATTCTCCAAAATTTCAAGCCATACTTGTTGATTTCAAAGTTTTCCAAAACTTTTTCAATTAAATCATAAACTTGAAAAACAACTAATTTCATAAAATTATTTTTCCATTAAATATAAAACCTTTATAATGTGAAAATAATGATTTATTTAAAATGTATAAAAAATAATTTGAGCTTAAAAGATTAATCATTCTTAATTTTGTTTGTTATCATCAAAATCAACATTATGGAAACATATATGTTAACACGGGTTGTGTCATGTATGATATGCACTTACTTAGATTCGATATAACCATCATTTACTTGATAGTTTTTCAAAATAAGTGCACATATATTATAATATAATATATTTTTTATATGGCTGACATGGTATTGATCATGTATTCTAAAATTTGTCCCTTAGTTAGCGGCATTTATTTTAAAATTTTATGCTAAAAGAAGGTCATTTTAAATTTCAAAGTGTAAAATCTCTTTTTATACATTTACATAATACTAAGGATGAAATGGTCTTCAACATAGATTCCTTTATAAATTTTAAGAGAGCTGACAGAAAGTGGTTATTTAGAGAAATTGAACAATGGATGGTGCCTTTATTTAATTTACTAATAAAATGCATCTAGAAACTGATGTAGTCCAAAAGGTGTCCTTTGTTAGAGTGTAGTAGGAGTAAATATATGAAATAAAATGTTGGAGAAATATTTATGGGGAATAATAATTGCAGAAAAAGGAAGCAATAATTGATAAAACTTATTTTAAAAGTTGGACTATTGGCACCCCTCTAGTCTCCTCATCAAACCCTTTTTTCAGTTATATTTATTTTATTTCCAAAAATTTCCTTTTATTTTCAAAGACACTCTTTTGGTTTTTCATTTAATCTTCTTTTATTATTAAAACTCAAAATAGTATTGTGCTATTTTTCATCTCTTTTGCAATCTTATTGTTATCCTACATACAAATTAAAAAGTTTTTTAGGTGATAAAGTTTGAATGCTAATCATTAGTTTAAATAACACATATTTTAGATTGTAGTTTGAAAGTAATCTTGAGTATAAAAATATTTAATTGATAAGAAATAGGAAAAGAAAATAGATTATTCTAAATTTATACAATTTATCTCAGTTAGGTAAGAAATAATAGGTAGGAAATTAAAAAAAAAAGATTGATTATTAATGTAAGTAATTTGTTGGGAAAAAAAATCCTACATGTATTTATTTCTTCTTTGCCCTTAACTGTAATTTATTTGAAATATGGTTTTATAAGAATAATGAAGGGGTGCCAATAGTTTTACTCTTATTTTAATTGAAATATAGGTAAGAATTGATGGTGCTTCGACACACATTACGAATGTAGTTTTTCTAGAGAAAAAAAGAGTACGATAGGATCGTAGGAAGATTAGATGGATCACAGAAAGGTCCTCACTTCTATTTATAGATAATTATGTACTCTTTTATTTGGATTGTCACTTTTCATGATACCCTTTTATTTATGGTTATTAAATCAAAATTTGAATTAGATCATCACTGGTCCAAAATAAACCATCACAATTTCAAATTGAAGTATAAAAACATGAATGGATGCATCTTTAAATAGAAGAATATATTTTTATTATATCTGACACTGTTTAATTAGACATATCTTTACAATCAAACACTTATTTAAAGCTCCATTTATTTTGAAAATATTCCAGTATAAAATATATTCTCTCCTTGACATGAGTATTTTGCAAATAATACAGAGCCACCGTGAGTTCAAAAATAATAAAATAATAACATTGCTCACTTGCTGGACTGGGCTGGATTGGGCTGATTGAGCTGGGCCTGCTATAAGAATGGGTTGCCAGTACGAAGCTTTGCTTTGATTATCCCATACACAGAGAGGGAAATTGAAATTGATGATGCCGTTGGCCGCTCAATTCTTGCTTCGGATTCCCCAACTCGGAAGGAAAAATATAAACTTTCCGTCGTACAAGCATCGCGGGAATTATCAGCCATTGTTCTTGTCTTGCAATTACAGCACCAATGACAATTGTTCTTCATCTTCTTCTTCGAGGAATTACTTAGAATTGACCGACGATGAGCTGTTTCGCGAATGCGAAATGGACGCGTACAAATCGTCCGGACCAGGCGGTCAGCACCGCAACAAGCGCGAATCAGCCGTACGTCTCAAGCACGTACCGACCGGCGTCATAGCGCTGGCCGCCGAAGACCGATCGCAGCACAAGAATCGCGCGTCAGCTTTGTCGCACTCTTTTGGCCCTCAAAGTGAGGAGCAGTGTGAATCTTGATGCGTATTCTCCGCCACCACAGCTTCTTCAAATCCTTCCTCCTAAGTCTACTATTAGAAGTTCAGAAGTTGGTCCACAAATCAGACCTAACAATCCTAAATTTGCTTTGGTATTACTCTATTCACTCTTGCTTCGTTTTTTGTTTTCTATTAAAATTTGCTTTTGTATTACTCTATTCACTCTTGCTTCCTTTTTTTTTTTTTTTTGGTTAACTACAGGGAATGCAAGCTCTGCTTGATCTAATTTTCGCAGTCGAGGGATCTGTATCAGAAGCAGCAAAATTATTGGGGTATTGCATTAAGCTTAATACTTTATCAAGTGATAATTGAACTTCAAAAAGAGAAATTGCTATATGTAATGTGTTTGATTGGCGTTTAGGTTTCCAATATTTTTTTTAATTTAAGATTTCTCTCGTATGGTGATATTTTATAAATGTGGCAGTTTAAGCACTGGAGCATTGTCACGGTTGATTCTATCGGATGATTCTCTTCGAATAGCGGTGAATGAGTTGAGGACTTCTAAGGTATGCTAATTCATAGCTGATAGTGTGTATTACGATAAGACTCAACCTGTTGGTTAATTTAAAATTGTTATCTTCTTTCCTATTTGTGCAACAAATATAATAAGTCCATTTTTTGTTGTTGAGTGTCTGCGTCAATGCCTGATGGCATATTTGCAAGTAGCTTTAAAGCATATTTGGCTCTTTGTTTATGAATAATATTCAATAGCAACCTGCTTCATTGATAAGAGAAATGTATGATATAATTTTTGAAGATACGTATCTGCATTATGAGTAAAGCAAGAGCAAAAACTGATTAAAAGATGTATCTTCATTATTACGTGAAATTAAAGGTTTAACTTTTCACCTGATGTTAGGAGAATGAAATCCACACAAACTTGCTGCTTCCTCCAAAGCATTCCTCCAACTCTGCAGCTTCTCAGTATTCTCCTTCAATCTTTCTTCAAGCTTCGAAAATGAATCTCCAAAACTCCCAGTTTGGTTTCTCACGTCTGATGGATCAACCCAATGGAAAACCAGAATCACGATCTGTGAGTGGATTATTATTATTACTATTATGTATTTTACAAAACATTTATGTTTGATAGTATGATTTAGTACAATGTTATGATTATATGTACGCACATTATATGATTGACTGAGTCATGAGATGTAATTGACAGGCACCATATGTGTACCTTTTCCCATAGGCTCTACCCATGCGTATTGAGAGTTAAATTACTCGACCCTTGCGATGTTGTTAATTCTACTGAGTATTGAGAGGTTTTTCCCCCTTTTTACTCGTGCGATGATGATCCCAGTGAGTATTGAGAGTTATTTCCCTTGTAAATTATTTGGTACAATTTTGTCATGTATGTATATACGAGTTCATGTTTTCTTTTGTAAAGTGTTCAGTGTAAAGTTATGTCATACAATTATGACGAACACTAAAGCACTAATTTATTTTTATATATAATTATATTCATTCATTGAGCCGCAAGCTTACTATTTTCTTATTTACCCCATTTCTCTAAGGTTTCCATAGGATTTCGTGTATTTCAATTTCTGATCAATTGAGGTTGGGCCACGACACGCATTACTGCACGACTTACATTTTGACCACGTTTATGTTTATATGTATATTTTTGAAGTGTATGTATGTACAGTGAGATATGAACTATGTAAGTTTTTAATACATTTTGGAATGAGGTACATAGATTATTATATGTTTATAACAAAGGCCAAGGCTAGTGTTATATATTCATAAATTAAGTTTATGTCATGAGCTTTAGATATAAAATTGCATGATTCACCCCAGATCCAACAGAAGGGTTGAGGTGATTTGTGTCATGTATGATATGTACATATTTATATTCAATATAACCACCATTTGAATGATAGTTTTTTAAAATTAGTGCACATGTGTCGTATCATGATTCACTTGTTGTATGGCTAACATGGTACTTCTGATATAATCTAAAATTTCTTCCTTAGTTAGAGGCATTTGTTTTAAAATTTTATTTAAAAGAAGGTCATTTTAAATTTCAAAATGTAAAGTGTATTTTCTACAACACTAAAGGATGAAACAACCTTTAATATAGATTTCTTAATAAATTTTAAGAGAACTAACAGAAAGTGGTTATTTCATTCATGGTTATTAAATCAAAATTTGAATTAGATCATCACGGGTCCAAAATAAACTATTGTCATTTCAAATTAAAGCATGAAACCGTGAATGGATGCATCTTTAAATAAAAGGATATATTTTTATTATATATGACACTGTTTAATTAGACATATCTTTACAGTCGGACACATTTTTAGAGCACCATTTATATTGAAAATATTCCAGCATAAAATATGTTCCTCTCCTTATACCAGTATTTTGCAAATAATTTGCAAATAATACAGGGCCACCACGAGTTCAAAAATAATAAAACAACAACATTGCTCACTTGCTGGACTGGGCTGGATTGGGCTGATTGGGCTGGGCCTGCCATAAGAATGTGTTACTAGTACGAAGCTTTGCTTTCATCATCGCATACACGGTGAGGGAAAATGAAATTGATGAGGGCGTTGGCCGCTCAATTCCTGCTTCGGATTCCTCAACTCGGAAGGAAAAATATAAACTTTTCGTTGTACAAGCATCGCGAATGCAATTACAATTTACAATTTACAGCACCAATGACAATTGTTCTTCAACTCCTTCTTCGAAGAAGAAAAATTACTTAGAATTGACCGACGATGAGCTGCTTCGCGAATGCGAAATGGACACGTACAAATCGTCCGGACCAGGCGGTCAGCACCGCAACAAGTACGAATCCGCCGTACGTCTCAAGCACGTACCGATAGGCGTCATAGCGCAGGCCGCCGAAGACCGATCGCAGCACAAGAATCGGGCGTCAGCTTTGTCGCGCCTCCGCACTCTTTTGGCCCTCAAAGTGAGGAGCAGTGTGAATCTTGATGCGTATTCGCCGCCGCCGCAGCTTCTTCAAATCCTTCCTCCTAAGTCTACAATTAGAAGTTCAGAAGTTGGTCCACAAATTGGACCTAACAAATAATTATATATGTACGCTCGTAATGTTTTTGTTTTCTGTTAAAATTTAAGTCATCGTAATGTTTTTTTTTTTTTTGGTTTAACTTCAGGGAATGCAAGCTCTGCTTGATCTAATTTTCGTAGGTTAAGCACTGGAGCATTGTCACGGTTGATTCTACCGGATGATTCTCTTCGAATGGCCGTGAATGAGTTCAGGACTTCTAAAGGTATGCTAATTCATAGCTGATAGTGTGTATTACGATAAAACCTGTTGGTTAATTTAAAATTGTTATCTTCTTTCTTATTTGTGCAACAGATATAATAAGTCTGTTTTTTGTTGTTGAGTGTCTGCGTCAGTGCCTGATGGCTTATTTTTAAGTAGCTTTAAAGCATATTTGGCTCTTTGTTTATGAATAATGTTCAATAGCAACCTGCCCCATTGATAAGAGAAATGTATGATATAATTTTTCAAGATACCTACCTGCATTATGAATTGTTATTGGAAGGAAGTACGATAATAAATTAAGAGCAAAGACTGATTAAAAGATGTATCTTCATTATTACGTGAAATGTATGTTCTGCTTCTCATTCACTTTACCAGAATTACAAAAGTTTTATGTTATTGATGGTTGGATAGTTTCTGGGTTATCCTTGTTTTTTTTTTTTTGTTTTAATTGCTTTACATACATTATGTGTGTAATTTTTTAATGGACAATCTTCATTTGAAACATGAAAATTTTAAAAAACTTTCTGATTTGTGCAGGGTATGAAGCCTCTTAAGTAGGACTTCTTGGGTGCTACTATTGTGTTCGGCAAATATATATTTTTTTTCTTTTTTCAGTCACCATAATGGGGGTCATGGTGAAACAACTTACTAATCACTCTGGACAGGAATGGGCTTCTATAAGTAAAGCACACTTATTTCACTCTTTCCTTAGTATGGAGCTGCTTACCGTTGGGATGAAGATGGTAATAGCAGCTTTAGAAATTAGTTTTCTTCAGTAGGAAAATTCTTAATCTTGGAAAATTTAAAGTTGTACTAGAAAACAAGCTGCCTATTCAACCAATGGCTAAATGTAGCATAGTAGTCTCCTTAGACGATTAATTAGATTGCATTCCTTTTGATCTCTCTCTTTTCATTTTTTCTCCTTTTTGACTTGCACTTCTCTGTTCCTTTCCTCAAAACAAAAAAAAAAAAAATTTTGCACTTCTCTGCTGATATCTTCCCAATATCCTATGATGTACAAATGACAAATACTCTTGTTATGACGTTAACCATATATGGTTTCTTTTTTATTTTGGTCCATTTTCCAACAACATAGAATAGTAAGAAGAATACTTTATTTTAATGATGCTTCTCTGCTTTCTTAAATGTATGCTTGTTCTTGTTCACATTTTACTGTTCATCATAATTGGTATGGTCTTTTTTTGGCATCATCAAGCCCCAAATGTGATGAAACATTTTGAATTTCTTATTGATCCAGCCTTCACTTTAGTATAATGTATACACCGTACCTGCGCTGCAGTAAGTATCATTGATAGTTCTGAATGAGTGCGAAAGCAGACTAGTGTGTAACTTCATGATTTATTTACTGGTTTGCACATCCATATTTCAAATGGTTTACTGGTCTCTGGCCTAAAGAGAGGGAAATTGAAAGACTTGTGAGACAATCCTCATGGCTTTGTTGACATCAATTTGGTGGTTGATTGAGAAATGAATGATCATACATATACATATACATGTACATGTACATATACATATATATATACATATACATATACATATATATATATATATATATATATATATATATATATATATATATGATTTTCATGGACTAGTATTTGACAGATGACTTGATTATTATTTTTTGTCTGTCTGTTTATTGATTCTGTTGCTCAGTCATAGCTAGACATTGCTCGTTGACCATTTGTTAGTGACAGGCTCAAATGAGATGCTTGAACTTTTGCTTTTATCTCTTGTACTTACTTGCTTGGATTTAGTTTGGAAAAGCAAATCAACTAAGATTTAGTCAGGTGAGCTATGCAGTAAGTTGGGATCTGACCCAAGTCATAATCCAAGTTGAGCAGAATATCCACAAAATCGATCATCTCATCCATGAAACAAAAGCAATTGTGAGAGCGAGCATTGGGGAATCGTTTACTAGACATGAGTTTTGATATTTGATATTATGAAAGTCTTTTATTTGACATGTAAAGGTAGGGATTTACTTTGTTTAACCCCTATTCGTGCTATAGGTTGACAGTAATCTATCACTTAAATGCACTTTTTCCAATCAGCCAATGGCAAGCAAATTTCTAGAATGCAAATGAGGCATAAGTTAAATGCTTTCTTGAAATGTGGTGAAATCATTTGTTTATGGTATTACTTGTCGTGGCAGAAGCATCCTCCTAAAATTATTTATAAGAAACTCTTTTTACTCTCTATGCCAGTGGAGTGGGCCTTCAAAAGGAAAGGAAAAGTTGTACCTAAAGTTGTGAAAAGGAAGAATTTGCTAGTCAAAAATGAGGATCCGCCTATGTTACCACTGTGGTAAGGTACCACACTTTTTGTCTCCATCCTAAACTGCCGTTGGATGTAAACTGAATGAATCTAACGGTTGAAAAAGAAAAATGGGTAAAGGCCTATTGCCGGTTGTTGAAAGATAATTTAATAATTAAACAAAGGAAAAAAATGTTAAATAAGCGTCCACTAGAGGCCTTCATCAAAAGATTTTTCACACCCCAGGAAGGAATTAAGATCATCAAAATCGTTCCCTCCCCCAGAAAATCCGATAATTGAATTCTTTTTCACCCCCAGAAATGACGATAAATTTCCCCTAGAAATTGCTATTGTGAAGTTTAAAGTTTTGGTATCTCCCGATAAAGGCAGAAACGATGCAAGTAAAATTCACGGCGGATACATGACAACAGGAACCAATTGGAAAAGATATTGGGTGGTTGTGGAAGTTTAGCAATTAGACACATCAATTTGCCTTAGAACAGAGTCAATTTCTCACGTGCACTTGATCTATTGTTGTGTCACTGGAATGGAGGCAGCATGTAATTAAAAAGAAAAAAATGTTTATTTTTGTTTGCAACAGTATGGCAATGGTAATTTGCTTAGGAGTGTCGGTCATGTTTATTTGTTAGAATAAGTGAAGGCGAGATTAGTAACAAGTACTGCTTGTTTAATTTGATTGCAATAAGCACTACGTTGAAGGAGCGAGCGAGAGGGAAATAATTCCTTGGAGAAGATTTTGTAGAATGATTGGGCTATTATCTTGCAATCAATTGTGAAGGTACGTATTTCTTTCTTTTTGTAATGGTTAAATGTAACTGTATCAGTGATTCAATTAACCTTGCTTGGTTATTATTTTTATTTTGTTTTGTTTTTTGTGTTATCTGCTGGTGGCCAATTATGTATGGATGACATTGGGGTTATGAATTGTTAATTTAGTTTTGTGAATGGGCTGCACGTAGGTGAGGAAAAAAATGAGTTGTTTGGCTATAAAAGCAAGCATGTTCATGCGCTTTGGGAATGTACCCCCTTGAAATGCTTTGTATACTTGGTAAAATAGGCTATATATCTGTTGCAGAAAATGAATAAATTTTCATGTTGACCATGTTCTTTATGGGCCATGAGTTGATGTTCATGATTGTTTTATATTGTAGGACTGCTCAGTGGGGTTCTGTTAAGAGAAGGTCAGGCTCTACCAGGTAGTCACCTTATGGCTCAACATTTTTTTCATAATGTTCCCATCATATGAGTCTGTTTGGACAAGTTCTGCATGTTCAACATGTAGTGTCTCCGAAGTCTTATCTTACTGTTTGTGTGTGAGGTGTTGCCCTCTCCATTAGTAGCAAGGAGCCAAGGACAGGGTTGTTTGCAGGTGTTCTTAAATTAAGCATGCATTTGGAACATGTAAAAAAGAGTGCCTTTCTCATGACATGCAGAGGAAAACACCCATGAGAAGAATTTAGCAGTAAACATATTATAAAGGACATCTGATTTTGTTCTTGGATGATGATATTGGTCTCAGCTGTTTTTATGATTATATTCATAATAGTCTTAATTCATTTACAGTATCCCATTTTGTCTTCAAAATGCTTAGAAAGTTTTATCTTTTGAAGCCTTAATTGCTTCCTGATTTGATGTGTATACATACTCCTGGAATTAACGAACATTCAGGGCTAGGATCCTTGACAATCTCAGGAGCACAACATATGGATTTAGTCCATTTGGAAGATATTGTAACCGGGTCATGCGTGTCTGGACAATGTGTTGAAAACTTGCACAATAACATGGAGATTGATGTGATCACTGATATGAAAAGTTTAATTTTGATCGAGTTACTTGTTTAATTTCTTTAACTTTTATATTAATTTTTAGTTACGTTTTAATTGCACCAACTTCCAATGAATTTAAGGAACAAATTTTGTAGGAGTCGATGCTACGGCAGAAGCATTGTGAACCAATTAACAATTTGCCAACCATTACTATTTGTGACCGAAAGTGTTGTTCTTTTGTCAATCGAGAGTTGCCATTTATTAAAATATGTCCTGAAAGAGGACGTTATCGGGTTGGACCATTTCTTATGCCTAGGCCTTTTGGTATTGAAGAGGAAAGTTTGATTAACTTCTGCATGGATGATGATCTAAAAAAAGGGTAAGATTAATTTGATATTGTTAAAGTAATACAGTTATGTGCATTAATTAATATGAACAATAATTTCGAGATTGAAATACATACAATTCTTACTTGTTGATCGATTTTGTGGATGTATTGAAAGAAACTTCATAAATGATGGTATTTCTGTGGCAGGGAGATGCTTTTCCAAACTAACTTCTATGGGATTACTAGGAATGATATCATGTCACTGTCTCCTAGAAGTATAATCAATATGAAGGTACAATCATCCAACTACTATTAAAACTTGTATGTCCGGCAATATTATTAACATCCTCCTATTACCTTTTTAAACGGCAATGTTATTAACATCCTCCTATTATTCTTGAATCTGGCTTAATACAATTTTGTTTTAATTCTCTTCTAACGTGTAATATGGTGGAAATCTTCTTCGAAGTAAGATTGTTGCATTCTTCTTGAATTTGCTTACTTGATGAATTTCACAGAGTTTTTGTATTAGCTGTTGTTTAAAAAAATCTTGTATGGTTTGCTGCTGTGTCTTGCTTGATTCGATTTTATATGAACTCATCTCCCACATTCTGAGCACTGCCAGATTGTTTTCCGAAGGTTATGCAGCATTTGCAAATCAAGTTTATTACAATTGCTTCTTATAGATAAAACGTAAAACTTACAAGTGGTACTAAGACTAATTTATATCCCTAGCCCACTAGAAAGAAGGCTCTTATGTTCCTAAATTATATGTTCTCCTATTATACATTACAAGCCAGGATAAAGCAATGATACAAGATAATCAGGCACGATGCAACCGAAAATTTCAGTTTTAAATTTATTCTTGTTAGTTTACATTGAAATAGAATTAGAATCAGAATCTGCAGTGTCAAATGGGGAGCTTGAATCAAGTTTTGCTTGATCAAGGGAGAAATCCAAGTTTAAAATTGGAGAATTGGCAGCTGAATCGGTGGCTGATTGTAGCTCAGGGATATCGGATTATGATTGCTACAGAATATGAACCTGTCCAAAGTTCATCTGGTTCTGTGAAATGTAATAAAAGTTTGATTCAACTGCAGCAAGAGCTATAAACGATAAGGAGAAACCAAAGTTCATCTGTGTAAGCAGCTTAAGAAGATGGAGGTCAGTCCACTCAGCAAGTGCTTCTGTGAATTCTGTGGGAAGGTACTGCATTCCCCTCTTTCCTACTCTTTATCTTTTTTCATTTCTTTTTATGCTCATGGTTCAATGACTATTCGCTTTTGCTTGTGGATGTATTAAATGTTTACATATTTTTTGCTCTTGGTAGTATGCTGTGAAGAGGAAGGTTGTGGGAATCTTGCAAAGACTTTGGCAAGGTGAAAGCTGGAGGTGCTTACACTTTGAAGTAAGATTCTCATTGTTTGTCCTATTTACTTTTGAGTATTCAATTTAAATGATTCTAAATTCTGTCCTATATTCCTTTCCAGTATTGCTAGAGCTGACCGTGAGAAGTACCATTTGGACGCTGAGGGAGCAGACTGAGTTAATTTTGTTGCCAATCTATCTTTTTTTCTTTTCATTTATTTGTGATAGGAGTAATTCCTGGGGCAGGATTGTCTAAATGGATTTCGATGCTTGGATATTTGGTTTGGAAAGTTTTGAATTTGAATCTCTTTATTAAACAGATTTTGATGGACTTTTAGTTTTGTGGTGTTAACTGCAGAGTCTGTTGCTTCAAAATTTTGGTGTTAAACATCATGGCTATAATTATTTAAATGGGCCACAATGAAAATTGATTTCCATTATTGGTAATGATTCATGAGAAACTAGCTCCAATTGAAATTAAAGTTTTGTTCTCGTATTTTAGCGGAATGAAATCAATTCCTTCAAAGGCATAGGTTGATTATCCTTTTGGATTAAATCCATCAACTCTCCAAGATACAGGCCGGCATTGATCATATTTCGTTGTGAAAACCAATGAGTTCACATACAACAAAGGCTGAGCCGAAAGTCTTTTACCAGCGCTCCAACTCTTGCGTTACATCTAACTTTACAAAACTCTTAAGAAGATGGAAAAGGCAAATATTATTTAAACACAAGCTATTGCCGTCGCCTCTGTTCTCTCCCTCTATTTTGCCAGTAACCCCCATTTTTTAATGTGTACATTCCAAGCCCTTGTCTTATACCCTCATGCCAGGCTCCTTCATTCCGATGCCCATTGGCAAAATGATAGACATCAAATCCATGCTTCTTTTCCGCAAATATTCTCCACCATACGTTTCCCCATTTCTAAGCAAGAAAACTGGATGTCAATATGAGAAGGAAAAGATTTATAAGCTTATGCATTAAAAAAATACCAGAACAAACAATTGCTACAATCTACCATTAAACTTACTATCTAATGAAATTAAGCAAGGTATCTAGACCAACAAAATGAACACAAATTATCCTAATGAGTGACATCTTCAAGATCACTATAACCTTTATCCACTGATTAATAAAATTACAATCAAACCTAAGCTCACTTACATTATCATCCAATAGTTGTCAGCGAATCCACTAAAGGGTAACAGTCTAGTACTAATGTAAGAACACTAATTTGAAACAAGTGAAACACAATCACATGATCAATATCTCTAGTAAACTCCTGGTGATGAAATAAAAAATAATACAAGGAATAGATTTCATAAATCAAAACTACACGGCTCACGCTATGATCCTTGTTGACCATATTCTAACAGATAAGTGCCTCATCTTTCCCCATTAATGCAAGTACCATTTCATTAATTCAATTTAGTGCTATCAACAATGCCCTCAAAACTGAAGTAAAAACTAAAAAATAACAATGGAAACCAATGCACAAACAAAGGTCACCAGTCCTTAACTCTAACAACAAATAGCACAATCCAGTAACAAACACTTAATAAATATTAACACGAGACACCCCAATTAATTAATAAAACTAAGTCTACAGGAGAAGAAAAATTACCTAAAATGGTAATGGCCAATGCCATGCTTGAACCCCACTTAAATTTGCCAACATAATCGACTTCCATCCTCACAAGTATGAACTCCACATCCATGACTCTGCCCATTAGACCACTCATCTGCATAAACATCTACGGTATAAAACCTATAAACCCCAAATCCATGCCTAAGGCCTTGCCTACATTGGCCCCTATATCGGCTCCCTCTACCCTAAGTCTCGACTCTATATCCATCATATTTGCCATCAGCCCTAGTCACCTTCATATCTACCAATAATACACACCACTCCCATAACAATTCCCTTTGTTATAATCACCCTCATAAACGTCGCCATTGCTGTAAACTTGCACCCTCATAAACGTCGCCATTCCCTTTGTTATACTCACCATCATAAACGTTGCCATTGCTGTAAGCTTGCACCCAGCAACCCGAATTTCCCCTCTTTTCTAGCTTGGGCCTTGACCCAATTGACCAAAACACAGGCAGAGGCGACATCGAGATTTTGGAAGAATTAGTGAGCTTAATTGAGAAAGAACGGGCGAAGAACAAAGGAATTGAAGGCAAACGAGGAAGAGCGAGATTGAGAGAGAACAATAAAGCCACAGAGAAGGCAAAAGCCACTGATAAGAAATCGAGAAAAACGAATGACTTAGATGAGGAACGAGAAAATAAAAGAAGGGCAACGATAACACCATAATCAGTCACAAATGAACTCCCAAATGACGGAGGTATTTGCAGCGGCAAATTTGGCGGCAATCAAAACGGAAAACATAGATTGCACCTGCAAATTCGGCGGATTGAATTAAGGGTTTAAGTGATTCAATCAGCACGAAAACTGTTATATTAATACGTAACCGGCTACAACGGTTGTAAGTAGCTGTATCAATTATCTAATAATTAATTTTATCCGTTAGATTGAGCAAGTAAGCATCCAACGACTTTGGAGAATAAGGACAAAAAGTGTGGTACCTTACCACAGTGGTAACATAGGCGGACCCCAAAAATGAATATATTATGCATGGCTACATAAATTGGTACATATAGCTTTTGCACCTAATCTGATTATCTCGATTCCTGGACCCATAACTAATATAGCCTAATTATTACACATGATATTTTGCTGCTGCCATACTACTTACATGCGAGTGCTGATTTTTAAACAGAAATATTCAACAGAGCACTGACAGAAACAGAGTTAACACCCGAGCCGGGTTACCGTGTTAATTGAAAACAATTAATTAACAGGACAAAAACACGATAAATCTGGTGGTTTTGTAGTTAATTCTGCCTGCCCTCTGTCAGTTTCTTTAGTATTTTTCCTCATATATTTGACTTATTGACCTATCTGTGGCTGGAAAGAAAAATGATTTAAGTAAACTTTCCAAAATGTTTTATCATTATTTTATTTCTGAATATCAGCAGTGCATCATTTTGAAAATGTAACTGTGGGGTTTCAGGATCCTCTTGAGCCAGTTTTGTTGTTCACAAAACCCCTTGTGCCAGAAAAATTGGACGCTGCAGGTATTGTTCGGCCGTCAGATTCTTCTACGAGGAATGGCACTATAGCACGAACTCACAAATTTCATGGAAGAATTGGCCGAGGGGGCCGGATAGTATTTGATAGATGTAATCCTCTTATGCACTCCTCAACTGATAGTGGCACGTCTTTTTACTTACCACCAAAACCCCGCACATCTATGTACAGTTAAATTGAATACTCGTATTGTCCGAGCTCGAGCATTATTCGTTAGGGAGCCAAGTGTAATTATGCTCCGGCTGATATTTATGTAGTTGAATTGAATACTTCCATTGTCCGAGTTCCAGCAATTATTTGTTTGGGAAGCCAACTGTAATTATGCCAAGGGCAAGCAAAATACTGGGCTTGATGAATCTTTTGAGGCTTGGTCACAGGTATTTCATGCCGTGCATCATCTTGCCTTATTCTTTTTAAAGAAATGACCTTGCCCTAATTTTGCTTTCAAGTTTCAACTCAATGAGCTTTTATTACATCCTCTATTGTTGAAATGCTTGTGCTAATCATAGTATTTTCAAAATTTCCGCCCCAGTTGATTATAAATTTTGTGTGAATGTTACAAGATAAAACTTACCTTTAAAATGTTAACGAACCTGTAAGATTGGACTTCTCTTTAAGACCTTGAATTAAGTGGAGGGTGTTTTGGGGTTAATAAACCAGCAACTATGCATATACAGTACTTGGCCAATGTGGAATCCTACTTGTACAGAATAAGGTTGCACAAGACAGTTGAATAGATGACGCAATGGAGACGTCTCTGTATCGACTCAATTCAAACTAATTGTACAACTTCATTTCTGAAGGAGTCACCATTTTTAGTCCCATTTGGAGAATGTGTACGTCTGGTGTTAATGCTTATAATGAAAATGATGCACTATGTTTGGTGTTTTTCAATTTAAAAATGTGTCTAATAGTGTATTTTCAGAATTGGACTATAAAAATAGAAATAGAGAAAACGATATAAAATTAAGGTAATATAGGACGAAAAAGTATGGACAAGGAAGCAGTAATATTTGGCGTTTTTCATTTTTTTCAATAAAAAAATGAAAACAAAATTTTCAATATCTATTCATCATTTTTTGGGAAAAAAAAAAGAAGAAGCTTAAAGAATAAATGAAAGGGCGTTTTAAAACAAAAATGTGATTGGTGTTTGAATAATGACCCTCTCGGTTAGGCAAAACAGTCACATAATCATTTTTTTTTAAAACACAAACCTTTTGGTTCAGAAATAATCACACAAATCTCAATCTTTTAGCTAAAAAAGAGTCTGTGTATCTCAAAAGAGACATGTGTGACATTTTCTAAAAACAAAATATCTTTATAGTTATTTTGCCAAATCACGTGGTGCCTTTAGAAATAGGATAGATTTTAATTTGCCCCCAATTTATAATGAAAATCTTTAATTTATCACCCAAAAGTATAAAAATATCAAGTTACCCCATTTATTGTTAAGAAGATTAAAACAAAAAAACCATCAACACATTTCTTATTTGCCCCTCATCTTTTGGACGGAAATGAAGAATAAATTGAGGTTTACATTGAGAGCAAATTAGAGATTATCATTTTATTTGGGAATGAATTAAACTTTATCCTTAGAAATAAAAAATTCAAGAGAAGTACATCCAAAAAGGTAATATAGTTTTCACTTTTTATGGAGTATTTGGGTAAGGGTATTTGCACCCCACTATTTTTGTAAATCCACCCTACTTCTAGAAACTAATTGCAATGAATTCACAATATTTTTTTAAAAAATACAAATTAATAAAAATTTTGTATAGTTAATCAGTTAAATCCTTCTATTAATTTTTTTCTTGGGTTTTTTGACCATCTTTAATCATAAAATTTTAATACAAGTTTTATTTTAGTATTTTATTATTATGATATATAGCGACTAAATTACTATAATAAACATGAGTTATTTTAAAATAAAATGTTGGAGAAATATTCAAGGGTAATAATAATTGTGGAAAGAGTGGGACTATTAGCACCCCTCTATATTCCTCTTGAGCCCTGCTTGGATAGTTACAATTATAGATTAAATTAAAATTATGATAATGGACAAACAAGTAGATAGTCTGATTGGATGTGGAATGATTTCATTTGAATTTCTCTAAAGTTTAAACCAACTTACATTTTTTCCACATTGAAAGAGGAATAGGTGGAAAGGTTAAAATTGTAAAAGAATATTATAACAGTTTCGAAGAAGAAATCTTTATGACGCATTTTTAACTTGGTGAAAATTTTCAATCCCAAGAACTTTAAGCATACGGAAGAGTGGATTCTCTCATTTCCGCCATTTGTGAGGATGATAGTAACGAAGAGAGAACTCACAGATTTAGTAGTGACGAAGCGAGCAACAGCAGCAGGAGAGAGATAACAGCAGCACGGAGGAAGATCAACAGCAGTGAAAGAGACAGAGCAGCAGCACCAGAGTGGTGAAGAAGAGAGAATAGCAACACGTGCCAAAGATGGAGACAAAGAGTGATTAGATCTGTGATAAGGGAGAGTGAATGGGAAGATCGCGATAAGATTTTAGGCGAGAGAAATAGACGGTCACGGATAAGCCTTGGATTCTCTATTTTTTGATTTATTTTAGCTTTATATTTGTAATTTATTGAGAATAAGTTATACATGTTCTCAAATTTATAACTATAAAAGAAGATATGAATTATTTGTTTTACAATTTGTTTTTTGAATTTCGGCCATCAATCGCGCATTAACTTAGATTTATAAAAGGAAAATGAAAACAGGGCCCATAAATATTACCGAACATGCCCTAATATTCTCCACTAATGTGCCATTTTAACCTCCTACAAAAGAGCCCCCAACGGCGTGGTTGGGCTAGTTGCAGTGAAGCTATATCCTCTACCAAAACTCGGGTTTGATTCTTAGGGGTGGTAAGGGAGATAAAAATTGTATTTGGGCTTGCCCACCCCCCGTACCTTTAAAAAAAGTTTAAAAAAAAAACCTCTTACAAAAGCGGCTACTCAGAATTCATAATTGACCTCAGAACTGCAGATCATACGAGAACCCACCAATAATGAATAGGCGCTTAATGCATTTGTTTCGATTGTGATAGGCCTACCAGGGCCGAACCTAGTGCAATCGATGCCAAAAAATGTCTATATATACCTATACTAGTTTTATGGGGTGTTGAGGATCCATTCACCCTCTTTGATGGACCTGCTGGTTAATACTCCTCATTTCTACCTTCTTAACTCTCAAATGTGCAAGTTAATTGTATTGGAAGGAGTGGGACATCATCCCCATGACGACAGACCCAAGGAGATCCATGAAAAGCTGCTTTCTCGGTTGGCTGAAACATTTAAGTGCTGAGGAATTTACTTTCTCATCTGCAAGTTTTGATGAGCATTATTTATTATTCCTAATGTAAAATGACAAACAACTCTTGTATTTATAGTGTTATATTTTTTTTTATTCAACCGCTTGAATATCTTTTGGCATCGAAAGAATGTAGGAGAAACTGATCCCTGACAAGTTGTAAAAGCTCCAAATTGATTCAAGAAATGTACCAAATTATTCAATAAAAAGTCAAATTCAGCACAATAATAAAGAACAAATTAATCTATATTGCTCATGTTAATGATATGTGAATGATAAGATTCAATTTTTCATATGAAAAAGATACAATAATCTAAATAGAAATAAAGGTTCATGGGCATCTTTAACCTTTCCTTACAAGCTAGTTTTTTAAAGGTAAATTCTACCCATAGATGATACCACGTCAACTATGGAATCAAATGAAACATTTCGAATATGGAATTGGTATAAATACTTGAAAGAGTGGATACATGTTTGTGGATACATGTTTGTTGATACATAAATCTAGTTGAGCTATGTAGCGACCAGACAACCAGGCCAACACTTAAATTTGTTGTTATTGGAGAGACGGTTCTATGCTATTTCCTCACTATCGAATAAGTTCCTGCGACCTCAAGTACTTCCTTCAAGAACACCTACGTTTATAACATCTAGTTAGAGGATGCCTGAGGTTTTTCCGGCGTGAACCCTCTGACGCTTAAGTGGGCGATCTGGGTCTACTTGAAAAAACTCGTGACATGATTCACGTGACTTAATTACAACTACTCTGAATGAAAAAAAGGTTTAATTTCATAAAAAAGGAAAAATAGAGAAGATAAAATTGTGAATAGAGAGAGTATGAAAAAATTAAGTAAAAAGTTATCTAAACCCCTTACCTCTATTCTCTAAAGCTTTAATATCCAACCAAAATTATCGGCCTCCTCTCTCCCCCAACACCGTTGCTGGGTTGGTCACATAACTGTGGGAGAGTAGGTAGCGTAACTGCTAGTGAGTGGGCTTCATGCTCGAATTCTTTGGAGGAAACCCATGGGTTGACCTTTAACCAAGTCGTCGATTTGACTTAATTCTAGTCTCTCCTCGTGCTTCCTCGAGCCGACTTTGCTCATGTGACCAGCCACACACCTCATCGGGGATAATCTTTCTCGATGAGTCATTTTAGGCCGAGGGGAGCACATTTTGCTCATGTGTGCCTGATCATGATGTTTTTCACCCCAAAATAGATGTTTAAGCAAACTGATTCATAGAAAAATTGAGTTGGTGAAAATGACATCTATCATGTTCTTTTTTTTAAAATCAATATACAAATATGTTTTTTAAAATATATAAGATTTAACGGAGTTTAACTGTTCCCTCTTTATTGCTTTTGCTTCCACATGATAAAACTTTCCCATATACAACAATTTAGATTTAACAAAATAGAAAATTTTCAAATGTGATTGCGTTATGTACATGAGAGTTGATGTAGTGCGCAACGGGATGAGTGGCATGTGTTCATTGGTTGAGATATGGGCCAACAACATACTCTGTAAGAACTCGTTGCGCGTCCTGTAATAATATTCCATGCCGCTGGCAAATGAGTTTTTTCACTAGTTTATAATTCACATGCTCACCTAAGTAGATGTGTTTTGGGTTGCAAAGTCCAATAACAAATCATTGTGGGTGGTGTGTGCAGAGCAAGAAAGAAGGCCAATAGTTTTAATTTTACAATATACATCATGTGCTTTTCATACATTATACTCTTCACCTAATAAGGTAAAGTTCAATACTCTAGTGTGAATTTGTGTTACACGCACCATATCCGTCGAAAGTTATAACATGAATGTTTTGTTCCAAGAACTGATTTTGGCATTTTCTCCTATTATTAATAGTGATTTGAAAAAGGAAAACAATAAAAATACATTCATGAAAATCTCAGTCTTCTTCGTTATAGTTGAAACATCTGCTTGGGTCTTCCATTGAATTCGTAGAGTCTGCAATGCCAAAAAAATGGATCCCACATTTTTTCACTCCGCAACACTCACACTCCAAAGGTGGAAAAACATTAAAGTGGACTGTCTCAGGAAAGCAATTGCATTTCCAAAAACCATTAAAATCCTCTTCATAGAGCAAATAGTATCCCAAATGTAAGTGATCTGATTCTAAATAATTAACTCTTCTCTGAAATAGCCGTGTGTCATGCGGATCACAATCTTTGGTGGTTTCCACTTTGAGCTCACAAGAAAATGAAAACCATCTGCCACAATCTACATGACGGCCTGAAAATCCTAAAATAGCACCAAATGCAAAGCCCAGTACTCTGTTGTTATTGAAGAAATCTGGGGGCATCTCTAACGTAATAAAAGATCCCACACTTTGAAAATTAAACCACCTTGGAATTTCATTCCCAGCTAGTACGTAATGGCCTTCCTTGGGAAAACCTCTCTATACCAAAACATCAAAATTTCAAACCCAAAAAAAAGGTATAAATTGTAAGGAGAAAGAATTAAGACACACCTTTTCCCGTACTTCTTTCCAACGGGCAGGTACCACATGACCCATATATTGAATTCTCAAGGCATCTAGAATAATTTCTGCAGTAGAATTACCTTCCAATTAAAAACTATTGCTCTAGTAAAAAACATTGCCTATGAGATTCAGAACTTAGAGAATAAACCTGTTAATGATTGTGGTGCCGAGTAATGATCGGCATCTAACCATCGTACAAGGAATAGAGGCTTTGGTAAGGATTGAAGCCCCTCACAATAATCTAAGAGGATGTATCGCAACATAAATTGTTGGATAATGCTTTCTGGTATTCTCTCAATATTGGTTTTCAATAGATTCACTACTAATGGCGACGATAACTGGCCAAGCCATTCGGGCAATCTCTGAAGATTTGAGCAACCACGGAGACTAAGAAGTTCAAGAGACTTCAACTTACAGAGGCTGCTTGGGAGACTCTTAAGCCTTTTACAAAGCTTCTCTGCACTATGGTTTGAAGGCAATGACTTCAACGGATATCCATGCCAGTGAAGATATTTCACTTCAGCAAATCTGAGGTCTTGCAAATGAGACACCTTGCATTTGTTCTCCCCATTGAATGATGAACTATAGAATTTTAAAAATCTCAATTTACGCATCTTTACGAAAGTATTGGGATTTATATGGATCTCTTTTACTTTTGACATATCCAAACAGATGCCCTCAATTTTTTCTGTCCCCTAAAAATAAATAGAAAAATCAATAAAGTTAACATCAAATGAAAAATGATATTTATATTCCACTAGTGAATAACACTTCAGCCCCACCAAGACAAATTTTTGGGGCAAGTTTGTCACTCATTCACAATTAAAGGTAGCTTAGTTATTAATTCAACTTTAATTTGTCCTTGTGTGGAGTTTATGTCAGATTGGAGTGGGGTTCTCCATCATTACTCAAATTAAATTTCAATAATTCATGTTTATTGTTATTGCCAGGCAGTTAAACTCTTAATTGCAAATGCACAAAGAAACATAATAGCACAAGTAATACATAACATAAAAATTCTGTATGTGTACTATACAAATTTATATATCAATTATGCTTGAAAACGGTTATGCAAGTTGTCAATCGCATTTATAATTTATTGCTACATCACCTAACCACTATTGTTTTTTTCCGATCATTGTCACTCTTGTATTAGTTCTAAGACTCATTTGTTCGAGCGTAAATAAATATATTCACATCAAGTTTTGAAACACTACAATATTCCAAAATAATAATCCACAACAAGTTGCTTACCGTATTATACGTAAGAACTTCATAGATATCCTCATGATGCCACAATCTACTGCGGTTTTTAGGATTAATTGATTCTTGTCGAACAATTTCCCGACCCAATTCTTGTAGTAAATCAAGCATTGTTATCTTTTTGTGTGAATCAATAGCAATGAGAGACTTATCAACAAGAACACGTATTCCTATTTCTGGGTAGAAGCCACTTGCATTAAGAAATTTCATTACTAGATTTACATGCTCACCTCGAAAGAAACAAGCAACATCAAGGAAAATATTTTTCTCTTTATTGTCCAAACCATCATAACTTATTTTTAATACCTCTAGAATACTTGGATGGAGGATTCTTTGCAATTTATTTATTGCACTTTCCCAGACTTCTTTTTCCCTTTCATATAGAAAGCAGCCCAAAACATTAAGAGCTAAAGGAACACCTTGAGCATAGTTCATTGCCTTACTTGAAAGTTCCTCATAACCAACATCAGGATGGTTTTGTTTGAAGGCATGTCGACAAAAAAGCTCAAGAGCGTGATGATATTCTAATGCCTGCATCTCATATATTTTACTCACCCCCCAATTTCTAAGCACTTGTTTATTTCTGGTGGTTATTATGATTCGACTCACAGGCGTCAACCTATCAAGACTTCCAATTAAAGATTCTAATTGGTTGAAGCAAGTCACATCATCAAAAACAATCAGAACCTTCATGCGGCTGAGCCTTCTAAAATTGAGGTCAATATAAGGAATCACATTTTTATCCTTCAATAAATTTGAAAGAAGCTTTTGTCGTAAGCAAGCTAATCCTCCTGGTCTTTGTGACTCTTCTCTAACATTTTCGAGGAAGCAAGAACATTCAAAATCACCCGAGATTTTGTGGAAAATAGCTCTAGCGATTGCTGTTTTGCCTATACCACTAATGCCCCAAATCCCTAAAGCGTAAACACCTTTCGACTCAACACCTAATAGAGATTCAATTTCATCAACTGTTGATTCCACTCCAACCAGCTGGTTTTTGTTATCACGCGGCTGAAACACTTCATCCAATCTCTTCAAAATGTGATTAACAACGTCATTTGTAAGTTCCGACTCATGCCTAGCAAATACATAAAATTAGCAGCAGTAACTTCAAATTAATAAGAGGAATTTGCATTAAATATGAAATAAGAGAGATTTTCAGTTTTCCTACTGAAATTAATACATACCATACAAGTCTTCAATCTCCCAATGAATTGATAACTCTTAAATTACACGAATATGCGTGAGTTTTTTTTTTTTTAATGGTGCTGTATGAGTGACAGGTTGACATTGCTTAAAAAACAACAGATCACCACAAATTTTGTTAGATATATATTGTAAAATTCTCTTGCTTTTTCTATCAAAATTATTTTATAATTATAGAGCACAAAAGTGAGGAAGTCAAGAAGTCTAGAATTTGATGCTTAAAAATATTTAAAATTGTAGTTTAGCATCTGGAAATTTAACTAAGAGTGCTGCGTGAATTTTATTTATTGTTAAATATTAGTATGAGAAATTAAGGTAACTTTTCAATTTCACCTGATGTTAAGAGAATGATAGCCAGACAAACTGGCTGCTTCCTTCAAAGCTTTCCTCCAAGTCTGCAGCTTCTCAGTATTCTCCTTAAATCTTTCTTCAAGCTTCGAAAATGAAATCCCAAAAGGCCCTGTTTGGTTTCTCGCGTCTGATGGATCAACCCGATAGAAAACCGGAATCACAATCTGTGCATACTCTTTCTTGCACTCGAGGATCTTGACAAGTTCATGGAGACACTATCTGGAAGATGCATACCCTTCTGAGAAGACGATAACTGAAATGGCTGATGCTTCAATTGCATTCACAAGTGACTCCGAAATTTCATCTCCTCTGTTAAGTTGGTCATCAATGAAAGTTTGGATATTTTGTTGACACAGAGCAGAATAGAGATGGCTAGTAAAGTTGTCGCGGGTTTCCTCTCCTCTGAAACTAACAAAAACATCATACTTCTTGCTGTTTTGAGAAGAAGAAGCCATAATCAACAGAGACAGTTGAATTGATTAGAGAGATATTTTGATTCGGATGAAAACAATTATTGAACCAAATGTGCGTGACTCTGTAGAATAAATCGATGCCATGAACCTTCCTTCAAGTTCCGTGATAATTTTTCAATTTCATCTCATTGTCCAACCACCGTCCACTCCACGATGATTGATTAATTCCACTGCTTTGTAGACTTCTAGCTGAAAATTCCGCAAGACCACCATACTTATCAAGACACGGCTTCTGTGCTTTAATGCTCATAACTGCCAGCAATAAGTAGGGTGATATTTTAATTTCATCTCATTGTCCAACCACCGTGCACTCCACGACGTTTGATTAATTCCGCTACTTTGTAGACTTTTAGCTGAAATTCCACATGAACACCATACTTTTCAACACACGGCTTCTGTGCTTTCATCTCATAACTATCGGCAATGAGGGGCTGATATTTTAGTTTTTCTCTCTCAATTTATCTTATCGGTCCTCGTCTCTCAATTAATTGTATTTAGTTTCAAAATTATTCCTTTTTTTGTTTTAGTAGCTCTTATTCATGTTCCTTAGGGTTGATTGTTAAGCATATGAAGTCTAACATTTTAAAAAAAAATTAGTTATTTATTTTTTATAACTTATATATGATCTTCAAACATTTACATTTAAATTAAAAAAGTAATTTTTTTGTGACCTTTGCCAAAATGAGAAAATGTTTGAATGGAAAATAAATACTGTATTCTATGAATATTTCTATACAATATTGTTATTTCCTAAACTATAAAGTCCAATCTCTTTTACTCATTTTGATTTATAAGGACATAAATGTCAAATAACTATGTTTGATATGCTTTTTTATTATAAAAACAAACAAGATGCCACTTAATTTTTAGATATTAAAAAAATAAACATGTTATTGAGACATTTATATTCAAATCCATTTAGATTTCAGTCAAATTCATACTTATTTAATTTTTAGATAAAAATAAACTCTACCTTAATGTCCTTTTAATTCTCTCGAGTAGTGATGAAAATTAATTTTATTTAATTTTTCTATGTTGGATTAGCCTTTAGTTGTATATCATTGTATCCTATCTTTGAAAATCTTTTAAAGTATTTTAAAATTGAGATTATCTACCCAAAAAAAAAAATTAATTTCAACTACTTATGAATTGTTTGACCATAAATTGTATTATATGTCGAAGAACATGTTCAACTGGAAAAAATCGTTGGCTAAATCCTTCGTTAAAAGAAATTTTATAATATATTAGAGATAATACAACCAATTTTAATGCATTCGTTGTAACACACGTGCAAGCTAAAACGGGTCACATGTGGCTAATTGTCAAACTATAGCAAGTTGTTAGCTTAAAGCAAAGCACATTCATGCTTCACCTATGATAATACAACCAATTCTAATGCATGTATTGTGATGCACGTGCAAGCTAAAAGGAGGTACATGTGGGTAATTGTCAAAGCAATAGCAAGCTGTTAGCTTAAAGCAAAGCACGTGCGTGCTTCACCAATAGGATATGTGAGTGGATTATTATTATTACTATTATGTATTCTATAAAGAATTTATGTTTGATAGTATGATTTAGTATAAAGTTATGATTATATGTACGTACATTATATGATTGACTGAGTCATGAGATGTGATTGACAGGCACCATAAGTGTACCCTTCCCCATAGGCTCTACGCATGCGTATTGAGAGTTAAATTACTCGGCCCTTGTGTTGTCTTTAATTCTGTTGAGTATTGAGAGGTTTTTCCCCCTTGTTACTCGCGCGATGATGATCCCAGTGAGTATTGAGAGTTATTTCCCCTGTATATTATTTGGTGCAATTTTGTCATGTATGTATATATGAGTTCATGTTTGCTTTTGTAAAGCGTTCAGTGTAAAGTTATGTCATACAATTATGATGAGCACTAAAGCGCTAATTTATTTTTATATATAATTATATTCATTCATTGAGCCGTAAGCTTACTATTTTCCTATTTACCCCATTCTCTAAGGTTTCCATAGGATTTTGTGTAGTTCAGTTTTTGATCAATTGAGGTTGGGCCACGACACGCATTACTGCACGACTTACATTTTGACCACGTTTATTTTTATATGTATATATCCGAAGTGTATGTATGTACAATGAGATATGAACTATGTAAGTTTTTAATATATTTTTGAATGAGGCACATAGATTATTACATGTTTATAACAAAGGCCAAGGCTAGTGTTAAATATTCATGAATTAAGTATATGTCATGAGCTTTAGATATAAAATTGCATGATTCACCCCAGATCGAACAGGAGGGTTGATAAGCCACGTGCTCTCCTAATTAAATAGATCTGTTCTAGATTGTTGTGTGCACAATGCAGGAAAGAAGGCCAATAATTTTAATTTTACAATACACATCATGTGCTTTTAATACGTTATACTCTTCATATAATAAGGTAAAGTTCAATACTCTAGTGTGAATGTGTGTTACATGCACCAGATCCCTCGAAAGTTATTACATGAATGTTATGTTCCAAGAACTGATTTTGACATCTTCTCCTATTATTAATAGTGATTAGCAAAAGGAAAGAAATAAAAATACATTCATGAAAATCTCAGTCTTCTTCATCATAGTTGAAACATGCGCTTGGATCTTCTATTGAATTCGTAGAATTTAGGAATCGAATTAAATGGATTCCACATTTTTTCACCCCGCAGCACTCACACTCCAAAGATGGAAAAACATTAAATTGGGCTACCTCAGGAATGCAATTGCATTTCCAAAAACTATTAAAATCCTCTTCATAGAACTCATAGTACCCCAAATGTAAGTGATCTGATTCTATATAATTAACTCTGCTTTGAAATATCTGTGTGTCATGCAGACAACAATCTTTGGTGGTTTTCACTTTGAGCTCAAAAGAAAATGAAAACCATCTGCCACAATCTACGTGACGGTCTGAAAATGCTAAAATAGCACTAAATGCAATGCACTGCACTCTACTATTATGGAAGAAATCCGGTGGCATCTCCAAGGTTATAAAAGATCCCACACTTTGGAACATAAACCACTTTGGAATTTCATTTCCAGGCACTACGATATGAACTTTGCCCAAGGAAAAGCCTCTCTGTATCAAAAAATCATTATTTTAGACAAAAACAAATTGTAGAAATTGTAAGCAGAGAGAGTTAAAGACATACATTTTTTCGTTTTTTTTGCCAATCGAGAGCTAGCATATGGTCTATATGCGGAATTCTATGGGTATGTTCAACAATTCCTGCAATAGAATTACTTTGCAATTTAAAATTATTGCTCCGGTAAAAAAACACTACCTATAAGATTCATGACTTAGAGAACAAACCTAAGAATGGTTGCATTGCCAGGCAACCTCGTGCAAGGAATAGAGGACTTGGTAAGGATTGAAGCCTCTCACTATAACTTAAGAGGAGGTATCGCAACACGAAATGTTGGATAATGCTTTCTGGTATTCTCTCAATATTGGTTTCCGTTAGACCCAATGTTATTGGCGAGGATAATTGGCCAAGACATTCGGGCAATCTCTGAAGATTGGAGCAACCATAAAGATTAAGAACTCCGAGAGATTTCAACTTACAGAGGCTGCTTGGGAGACTCTTAAGCCTTTTACAATCTGAAAGGTCCAAGTATTCGAGCCTAAGTAGACTCTCAATTGATGAGGGCAATTCTTTAATTGCAGTCCCCGTTAAAAATAACCAGCTTATATTACCTGATGAGATCTCTGGAAGCCTTTTCAGTTTTGAGCAGCCCGAAAGATCAAGTTTGGTAAGAAATTCCAAGTTAAATATTTCAGATGGAAGACTTTTCAAGCTTTTGCTACCTCTTAGATTCAAGATAACTACCTTGTTCAAACGTGGCATCAACGTGGGATTTGGAGTTTTGGCAATTAGCCTATGGCAGACAGCATGGATTATCTGGTTTAACTTACTATAATGCTGCTTCGTCAGAAATGAGGCCAAGACAAAATCGTTACCACGTATAATAGTTTAAGGTTGTTATTGAAAGATTGCACATATATGACAAGATATGCATACCTTCACACAATCCCAAAGTTGTTCAATGTCATTTTCGGGCACTTCAAATAACACAAGCTTCTCTGCACTAAGGTTTGAGGGGAATGACTTCAACGGATATCCATGCCAGTGAAGATATTTTACTTCAGCAAATCCAGGGTCTTGCAAATAAGACATCTTACATTTGTTCTCTCCATTGAATGATGAACTATAGAACTTTAAAAATCTCAATTTAGGCATCTTTGTGAAAGTACTGGGATTTAGACGGAACTCTTTTACTTTTGACATATCCAAACAGATGCCCTCAATTTTTTCTGTCCCCTAAAAATAAATAAAAAAGCAAAAAAGTTAAAATCAAATGAAAGATATGTGTATTCCACCAATGAATCGCACTTCAACCCCACCAAGTCAAATTTTTGGGACAATTTTCTCACTAATTCACAATTAGAGGTAGCTTATAGTAATTGCTAGACAGTTAAACTTTTAATTGCAAATGCACAAAGAAACTTAATAACACAAGTAATACTTAATATAAAAATTCCGTCTGTGTACTATACAAATTGGCATATCAATTATGCTTGCAAACGATTATGCAGGTTGTCATGGCATTTATAATTTATTGCTACGTCATCTAACCGCTATGGTTTTTTCTAATCATTGTCGCTCTACTATTAATTCTAAGACTCATCAGTTCGAGCATATATAAATAAATGCTAGAATATTTCAAAATAATTATCCACAACAAACTGCTTACCGTGTTATATGTAAGAACTTCATAGATATCCTCATGATGCCACAACCTACTGCGGTTTCCAGGATTAATTGATTCTTGTCGAACAATTTCCCTACCCAACTCTTGTAGTAAATCATGCATTCTTATCTTGTTGTACGAACCAACAACAATGAGAGATTTATCAACAAGAACACTTATTCCTATTTCTGGGTAGAAACCGCTTGCATTATGGAATTTCATTACTAGATTTACATGCTCACCTTGAAAGAAACAAGAAACATCAAGGAAAATATTTTTCTCCTTATCGTCCAAACTATCGTAACTTATTTTTAATACCTCTAGGATACTTGGATGGAGGATTCTTTGCAATTTATTTATTGCACTTTCCCAGACTTCCTTTTCTCTTTCATATAGAAAGCAACCCAAAACTTTAATAGCTAAAGGAACACCTTGAGCATATTTCATTACCTTGCTTGAAAATTCCTCGTAACCAACGTCAGGATGGTTTTGTTTGAAGGCATGTCGACTGAAAAGCTCAAGAGCGTGATGATATTCTAATGCCTCCATATCATATATTTTATTAACCCCCCAATTTCTAAGCACTTGTTTATTTCTGGTGGTTATAATGATTCGACTCACAGGCGTCAGCCAATCAAGACTTTCGATTAAAGATTCCAATTGGTTGAAGCAAGTCACATCATCAAAAACAATCAGAGCCTTCATGCGGCTGAGCCTTCTAAAATTGAGACCAATATCAAGACTCACATTTTTATCTTTCAATAAATTTGAAAGAAGTTTTTGTCGCAAGCAAGCTAATCCTCCCGGTTTTTGTGACTCTTCTCTAACATTTTCAAGGAAGCAAGAACCTTCAAAATCGCTAGAGATTTTGTCGAAAGTAGCTCTAGCGATTGTTGTTTTGCCTATACCACCAATGCCCCAAATCCCTAAAGCGTAAACATCTTTCGACTGAACACCTAATAGAGATTCAATTTCCTCAACTCTTGATTCTACTCCAACCAGCTGGTTTTTGTTATCATTCCGCCGAAAAACTTGATCCAGCAGTCTCTTTAAAATGTGATTAACAACTTCGTTTATAAGTTCCGATTCAGGCCTACCAAATACATAAAATTAGCAGCAGTAACTTCAAATAGAAGGGATTTGCATAAACTATGAAATAAAGGAGATTGCTAGTTTTCCAATTGAAATTAATATATACCACTTATTTTTTTTCATAAGGATAATATTGCAAAGTGATGGTACCAGGAGAGTTATTAAATATTGTAAAAATAGTCGGAATAAGCGGTATATATTGATTTGAGTAAGGAAATTTACAATCTCCCTATAAATTAATAACTCTTTAATTACAGGGATATGTTATATGTGGAAGAGATTTTTTTTTCCTAATGGTATATGAGTAAGAGATTGAAATTGATTAAAAAACGACAGAACACCATTAATTTTGTTAAAATATATTGTAAACTTCTGGAGCTTTTATTATTAATTCTGCAAAAATTCTTTTATAGGAGTTCAAAAGTGGGGAAGTTCAAGAAGTCTAGAATTTGATGCCTGAAAAAATTTAAAGTGTCGTTTAGCATCTGGAAAGTTTAACTAAGAGTGCTGCGTGAATTTTATGTACAGTGTTGAATATTAGTATGCGAAATTAAGAGTAACTTTTTCACCTGATGCTCTGAGAAGGAAAGCCAGACAAAGTGGCTGCTTCCTTCAAAGCATTCCTCCAAGTTTGCAGCTTCTTTGAATTCTCCTTTACTCTTTCTTCAAGCTTCGAAAATGAATCCCCAAAACTCCCAGTTTGGTTTCTCACGTCTGATGGATCAACCCGATAGAAAACCGGAATCAGAATCTGTGCATACTCTTTCTTGCACTCGAGGATCTTTACAAGTTCATCGAGACACCATCTGGAAGAAGCGTATGATTCAGAGAAAATAATAACTGAAATGGCTGATGCTTCAATTGCGTTCACAAGAGACTCTGAAATTTCATCTCCTCTGTTGAGCTGGTCATCAATGAAAGTTTGGATATTTTGTCGAGACAGAGCTGAATAGAGATGGCTAGTAAAGTTGTCACGGGTGTCCTCTCCTCTGAAACTAACAAAAACATCATATTTCTTGTTGTTTCGAGAAGAAGAGGCCATAATTAACAGAAACAGTTGGATTGATTAGGGAGATATTTTGATGGGAGGAAAACAATTATTGAATCCAATGTGCGTGACTCTGTAGAATAAATCGATGCTATGAACCTCCCTTGAAGTTCGGTGATAATTTTTCAACATCTCATTGTCCAAGCACCGTGGGCTGTACGATGACTGAATTTAATTTGTGGACTTTTTGCTGAAATTTCCACATGAACGCCATACTTTCAACACACGGCTTCTGTGCTTTCACACTCACAAGTCATAACTATCAGCAACGACCAGGGAGATATTTTAATTTTTATCGCTCAATTTATCGTATCAGTCCTCGTCTCTCAGTTAATTGTATTTAATTTTGAAAATTATCTTATTTATCATTTTTGTTTAAAACAAAAGCTACCTAACCTTTTTTTCCCTTAATGTTGCTTGTTTATTTATTTATTTGTTTTTTGGGGAACTTATGTCTAAGTTTTAGATATTTACATTTGAATACAAAAAGTGAATTTTGTGACTTTTATCAAAATGAAAACATATATTGAATGGAAAGTAAATACTATATCTTAAAGATATTTCTATTAAATATAGTTATTTCTTAAACTATAAAGTTTAATCCATTTATTCATTTTGACTTAAAAGGACAAAAATGTCAAATAACCATGTTTATTTTTTAAAAAATTATAAAAAAAATAAGATGTCACTTAATTTTCAGATATTAAAAAAAATAAACATATTATTTAGACATTTATGTTAAGACTTCACCCAAATTCAAGCCTATTCAAATTTTAAATTAAAAAAATGCTACCTTAGTACTCTTTGAGTCTCTCGAGTAGTGATGAAAATTAATTTTATTTGATTTTCTATGTTGGACTAGGTTCAATTGTATATTATTGTATCTTATGTTCGAAAATCTTTTAAACTATTTTGAAAATCGATATTATCTACGAAACAAACATTTTATTTCAACTACTTTTGACTTATTTGACCCATAAATTAAATAATGGATGGTGCGTTCGGTTAGTTTCTCAATAAAATAGATCTAGAAACTGATGTAGTTCAAAAAGGCATCTTTTGTTATCACACTAGTAGCAGAAGTAAATATGTGAAATAAAATATTGGAAATATATTCGTGGGGAATAATAATTGTGGAAAATATAATTGATGAAACTTTATAGGTACAAAGAATAATAATCATAATAGTAAACTGTATGAATTAACAGTGCTGCGAGACACAATATTGTTTTCCTCAAGACGTTATTTACTCCCTCTTCCAATTGAGTGATATACATAAGTTACGCAAATATGCCTCCATGATATAATGAAGTGCTTGTGTTTATTTGCCTGTATTATGCACTAACAAAAGCAAACCTAAATGTCCTTGTATGTTGTAAGCTTATGAAAAATTAATATATTGTTCCTGCAAAAAATAATATATTAAGGATTTGATGCATAAAATGTAGATGTATTATGCAGAAATTTGTTTTAGGAAAGAGGGGTTAAAATAAAAAAAGAAAAAAAAGAGTGGTGCAAGAAGATATATGGATCACGAAATGGCGTAACTTCTATTTATAGAAAATGTTGCGATTTTTATTTATAGATAATCATGTGCTCCTTCATTTAGGTTGTCTTTTTACTTTTATTTATAGGTAATGTTCTATGCTCTAGTGTGAATTTGTGTTGCTTGCACCAAATCCCTCGAAGGTAATACAAATTGACATTATAAACTATCCTTACAAAGAATTATACAAGTTGTCACGGCATTTATAACCACCATTGTTTTTTTCTAATCATTGTCACTCTTCTATTAATTCTAGATTCATCAATTCGAGAGTATATAAATATATCCATATCAAGTTTGTAAATGCTAGAATATTCCAAAGTAATAGGCAAGAGGAAGTGTTGATGATCAACAGCAACAACAACAACAACAACAAAGATCAGCAATCTCACAATAATAACATCGTAAAAGGCAAACGAACCAAACGCCAGCGCCCTCAATCTCCGGTCCCTTTCGTTGTCAATGGTACCATTCACGATAATACAAATCTTTCGTCATCACCGGCGGTGAGCTCAGCGGAGGAATTTTTCGACAGCACGGAGGAAGACGAGGACATGGCCAATTGTCTCATTCTGCTAGCTCAATGCAAATCAACAAGAGAGTCACCACCAAAGCCAAAGCCAGCCCATTATGATATTCACGAACAGGAAGAAATTGCACAATTACAGATAAACAACAACGTCAACAACAGTGGTATGAAATTTAACAGCAGGAGATTTCTTGAAGCTCCGGTTACGGGTACGGGCACCGGCAAGGGCGGGTGTTATGTTTACGAGTGCAAGACTTGCAACAGAACGTTCCCTTCGTTTCAAGCACTCGGCGGTCACAGAGCGAGTCACAAGAAACCGAAGGCCATGCTGATGAATGATGATAGGTTATCCCTAAAGTCACAACATCAACAGCAACAGCAACAGCAGTTTCTCGTTTCGAAATCGGATGATGAGGAAGAAGATGGCAATTTCCGAAACATTTCGTCTCTTTCTTTGCAACTAAGTAATAACAATAGGAGTAATAATAATAATAATAATAATGGCAGCTTTTATAGCGGCAACATCAACAACGGCGTCGTGAAGGGCAACAGCAGCAAGGTTCATGATGCCACAATCAACTGCGGCTTCCAGGATCATTTGATTCTTGACTGACAATATCCCTACCCAATTCATGTAGCAATCATGCATAGTTATCTTGTTGTTATTTGATATGACAATAAGAGACTTATCAACGAGAACACTTATTCCTATTTCTGGGTAGAAGCCGCTTGCATTAAGGAATTTCATTGCTAGATTTACATGCTCACCTTGAAAGAAACAAGCAACATCAAGGAAAATATTTTTTTCTTTATCGTCCAAACCATCATAACTTATTTTTAATACCTCTAGAATACTTGGATGGAGGATTCTTTGCAATTTATCTATTGCACTTTCCCAGACTTCTTTTTCCCTTTTATATAGAAAGCAACCCAAAACTTTAAGAGCTAACGGAACACCCTGAGCATATTTCATTACTTTGCTTGAAAGTTCCTCATAACCAACATCAGGATGGTTTTGTTTGAAGGCATGTCGACTAAAGATCTCAAGAGCGTGATGATATTCTAATGCCTCCATCTCATATATTTTACTCACCCCCCAATTTCTAAGCACTTGTTTATTTCTGGTGGTTATTATGATTCGACTCACAGGCGTCAACCGATCAAGGCTTCCAATTAAAGAGTCCAATTGGCTGAAGCAAGTCACATCATCAAAAACAATCAGAACCTTCATGCGGCTGAGCCTTCGAAAATTGAGGCCAATATCAAGAATCACATTTTTATCCTTCAATAAATTTGAAAGAAGTTTCTTTTGCAAGCAAGCTAATCCTCCCTGTCTTTGTGACATTTTCAAGGAAGCAAGAACCTTCAAAATCACCAGAGATTTTGTCGAAAGTAGCTCTAGCGATTGTTGTTTTGCCTATGCCACCAATGCCCCAAATCCCTAAAGCGTAAACATCTTTCGACTCAACACTTAGTAGAGATTCAATTTCCTCAACTCTTGATTCTACTCCAACCAGCTGGCTTTTGTTATCACGCGGCCGAAACACTTCTTCCAGCAGTCTCTTCAAAATGTGATTAACAACTTCGTTTATAAGTTCTGATTCAGGCCTGCCAAATACATAAAATTAGCAGCAGTAACTTCAAATATGAGGGATTTGCATCAAATATGAAATAAGGGAGATTGCTAGTTTTCCAATTGAAATTAATATATACCACTACAATCTCCCTATAAATTAATAACTCTTAAATTATAGGAATATGTGTGACTTTTTTTTTTCTGATGGAGGTATGTGAGGTTGAAATTGCTTAAAAACGACATACCACCATTAATTTTGTTAAATATATTGTAAAATTAAAGGCTTTTATTATTAATTCTGTCAAAATTCTTTCATATATAATTATTGGGGTTCAAAAGTTGGGAAGTCAAGAAGCCTAGAATTTGATACCTAAAAAAATTTAAAATTGTAGTTTAGCATCCGGAAATTTGTCAAAGAGTGCTGCATGAATTTTATTTACAGTGTTAAATATTAGCATAAGAAATTAAAAGTAACTTTTCACCTGATGCTACGATAATGAAATCCAGACAAACCAGCCGCTTCTCTCAATCCCTTCCTCCATGTATGCAGCTTCTCCGAATTTTGCTCGAATCTTTCTTCAAGCTTTGAAAATGAATCCCCAAAACTCCCTGTTTGGTTTCTCACGTCTGATGGATCAACGCGATAGAAAACCGGTAACACAATCTGTGCATACTCTTTCTTGCACTTGAGAATCTCCGCAAGTTCATCAAGACACCATCTGGAAGAAGCGTAGTCTTCAGAGAAAATGATAACTGAAATGGCTGATGCTTTAATCGCTTTCACAAGTGACTCTGAAATTTTATATCCTCTGTTAAGTGGGTCATCAATGAAAGTTTGGATATTTTGTCGAGACAGGGCTGAATAGAGATGACTAATAAAGTTCTAGCGGGTGTCTTCTCCTCTAAAACTAACAAAAACGTCATACTTCTTGTTGTTTCGAGAAAAAGAAGCCATAATCAACAGGAGCAGTTGAATTGATTAGAGAGAGATTGTGATCAGATGAAAACAATTACTAAGCCAAAATGAGGGTGACTCTGCAGCATATATTGACCTGATATCTCATTTTCCAAGCTTCCTGGACAATGATCCATGGAATATTCAAGGGTTATTGAAATGCCCACCTAATTTTTTGACTTGGCAGATTTTTTCAGCTGAAATTATAAACACGGCGTTATGAGTTAAGACTATTGGCACTCTTCCGTTACTTTCGTAGAAATCCTGCTCTATGTTATGAGTTAGACACGGCGTTTTGAGTAGGACTATTGGCACTCTTCCTTGAAGTTTTCGTTATAATTTTTCAATTTCATCTCATTGTCCAAGCACCGTGCACTGCACGATAATTTCACTGCTTTTTAGACTTTTAGCTGAAATTTCCCCATGAACACCATAGTTTTCAACACATGGCTTTTGTCCTTTTAATTCTCAAATTGAGTGGGTCATGACTATCAACCATTAGTAGTAGGTTGATATTTTAATTTTTGCCCCCCAATTTTTCTTGTCAGTCATCATCTCTCCATTAATTGCATTTAATTTTAAAATTATCCTTATTTATCATTTTTGTTTTAATAATTCTTATTCATATTCCTTCGGGTTATTTGTTAAACGTGTGAAGTCTAATTTTCTTTTTTAAGTAAACTTTTGTAACTTTTGTCTAATATATGAAAATTTCTCAATAGAAAGTAAATGCTATGCCCCAAAACTATCTCTATTAAATATAGTTATTTCCTAAATTGTAAAATATAATCCCTTTGTTCGTTTTGAATAAAAAATCTGATTTAATTCAAAAAGCGTCTTTTGAATTATAGTGTCATTACTCAAAGGAAAATAATTCCAAAATTCTTAACAAATATGTATTTTTTTAGTTATTATTTTTAATAATTTAAATTTTTTTATATGTTAATAATTTTATTTGGCCCATGTTTTTCACCTCATTCTCTGATAAATTTTAGTAGAGTGAAGAATTGAAGATCAAGAATCCTCAAATGAAGATCAATTTTTCTATCCACATCCTGTTACACATTTATCTTTTTTATAATAGATTCTTACATGTAATTTTAGAATGGAAAAAGGCTTCCCTACCACCACCTGCACATATGCCTTCTTTTTATGGGCAATTATCAAATTAATCCTTACTAAATTTTTTGTTGGCTAATGATATCTCCAAATCCACCCCATTTTTAAAAAATAATTACAAAAAGTACAAATTATTTTTAAAAAAATTAAATAAAAAAGAACTTTGGAGAACAAATTAACAAATCTATCTTAATTTACTTTTTGTGACTTAAATGTTTTTTATTATGTTTGATCATAAAGATTGCTTTGACATAAGTCTAAATTGATTATTTTATCCTTATAAGGTAAAACTAATTCTTTAACTTCAATATTTTCAAATTTTAGACCAAATTCATTATTTTTAATACTACTTTATTAGTATGATTATAAAACATTAATTAAACAAACATAATGTCTCTATGGCACAATACTCATGTAAATTATTAGCTTGTCAAATTTATATCATTTATTTGTAAGGTAGTGAAAATAATAATTAGATTTCATTTTAAAATATTAGTTCACATAATTAAATACATAAATTATTAGATACAATAACTCATGTTTGTTAGGCAATTTGTTCATTTTATATCATAATAATAAAATAGAAAAATAAAATTTATATAAGAGTTTATGATCAAATAGAGTCAAAGAAATCTAAGAAGAAAGGTAATAGAAGGATTTAATTGATTAACTATACAAAATTTTTATGAATTTGTATTTTTTAAAAATATTGTGAATTCATTATAATTATTTTGTAAAAGTGGTGTGAATTTACAAAAATAATGGGATGGAAATATCCCTACCCCTTTTTTTTTGTTTCTTTCCTTTGAAGCTAAAGATTCAACACTTAGTGAAGACACCACGTACGTGTTGCCCACAAAGATTCCAGAGAGGACATTTGCCGCCACTGAATTTTTGAAATTTTTTTTACTATGTTTTTAATGAATAAAATGTATGACAAATGATATTTTATTTTAATTGTGTTATATAACATGCGAATTTTCTCTTGTCTGTATTCAGTCCATTGTTCATTATCCTAAAACACTAGAGTCAAAACTAAAAAACACTATGATGTGTATATATTGGTGCTGCTGGTAAAGACTGAGGAGCAATTTACTGTCTATGCAAATAATGAATCTGTGGATGAAACGCTAGTAGGCATTAATATTCTGCACTTATGTGCCATTTAAATTTCTTACAGAAATGGCCACTCATAATTCATGAATTGACACCAAAACTACAGATCATACGAGAAGCCGCCACTGATGAAGGGGCACTTGATGCATTTGTTTTGATCGTGACAGGCCCATCAGGGCTGAACCCAGTGCAATTGATGCCATCAATCTCTATACCTGTACTAGTTTTATGGGGTGATGAGGATCCATTCACACCCGTCGATGGACCTGTTGGTAAATACTTCTCATCTCTGCCTTCTCAACTCTCAAATGTGAAGTTAATTGTATTGGAAGAAGTAGGACATTGTCCGGATGACGACAGACCTGACTAGGTCCACGAAAAGCTGCTTCCTTAATTGGTTGGCTGAAACATCTCATTGCTGAGGAATTTACTTTCTTATCAACAAGTTTTGATAAGCATTATATATCATTCCTATTGTAAAATGACAAACAATTCTAGTATTTACATTGTATATATCAATTCTTATTCAACTGCTTGAATATCTTTTGGCACCGAAAGGAATGTAGGAGATACTAATCCCTGACGTGTTGCAGAAGCTCCAAATTGATTCAAGAAATGTACCAAATAATTCAATGAAAAGTCTAACTCGCTTCAAAAAGTCAAATTCAGCACAATCTATATTGCTCATGTTAATGATATGTGAATGAAAGGATTCAATTTTTTACATGAAAAAGATACAGCAATCTAAAGAATAGAGAACGGTGATTTAGTAATTTACATTGCTCATGTTAATAGGATTCAATTTTTCACATGGAAAAAATAAAATAATCTCAATAGAAATATAAGTTCACGGGCATCTTTAATCCTTTCCTTACAGGTCAGTTTTTTAAATGTAAATTCTAGCCATATGACGATACCATGTTAACTATGGAATCAAATGCACCATTCCGATAATGGAATTGTTATAGATACTTGAAAAAGTGCATACATGTTTAAGCAAATGGATTCACAACACAAATGAGTTGAGTCAATCCTGTTCTTTCTTTTTTTTTTTTAAATCAGTATACAAATATATTTCTTAAAATATATAAGATTTGATGGTGTTTTAACTGTTCCCTCTTTATGGCTTTTGCTTCCACATGATGAAACTTTCCCATATACAACAATTTAGATTTAAGAAAGTAGAAAATTTTCAAATGTGATTGTGTTATGTACATGAGAGTTGATACAGTGCGCCAACGGGGTGAGTGACATACTTTCATTGATAGAGATATGGGCCCACAACATAGCTCCACCAATAAGAACTTGCTGCGCGTCCTGAAATATCCCACATCGCTAGCGAGTTTTTTTACTGGTTTATAAGTTACGTGCTCTCCTAACTAAGCAGATGTGTTTTGGGTTGCAAAGCTCAATAACAAAATCGTCATGGGTTGTGTGCGTAAAGTAGGAAAGAAGGCCAATAATTTTAATTTTACAATATACATCATATGCTTTTCATACAAATTACAATGTACTCTTCATCTAATAAGGTAAAGTTCAATACTCTAGTGTGAATTTGTGTTACATGCACCAGATCCCTCGAAAGTTATTACATGAATGTTTTGTTCCAAGAACCGATTTTGACATTTTCTCCTATTATTAATAGTGATTAGAAAAAGGAAAGCAATAAAAATACATTCATGAAAATCTCAGTCTTCTTCGTTATAGTTGAAACATGTGCTTGGATCTTCCATTGAATTCGTAGAGTCTGGGAAGCAAACAAAATGGATCCCACATTTTTTCACCCCACAGCACTCACACTTCAAAGTCGGAAAAACATTAAAGTGGACTGCCTCAGGAATGGAATTGCATTTCCAAAAACCATTAAAATCCTCTTCACAAAACAAATAGTACCCAAAATGTAAGTGGTCTGATTCTACATAATTAACTCTGCTCTGAAATAACCGTGTGTCATGCAGATCACAATCTTTGGTGGTTTTCACTTTGAGCTCACAAGAAAATGAAAACCATCTGCCACAATCTACATGACGATCTGAAAATGCTAAAATAGCACTAAATGCAAAGCCCAGTACTCTGTTGTTATTGAAGCAATCTGGGGGCATCTCCAAGGTTATAAAAGATCCCACACTTTGAAAATTAAACCACCTTGGAATTTCATTCCCAGCTAGTACAACATGACTTTTTTCCATGGGAAAACCTCTCTGCACCAAAAAATCATAATTTTAAACAAAAAAAAATGTTGTATAAAGTAAGGAGAGAGAGTTAAGACACACCTTTTCCCGTACTTCTTTCCAACGGGCAGCTACCACATGGCCCATATGCTCAGTTCTCTGAGAATCTTCAATAATTCCTGCAGTAGAATTACCTTCCAATTTAAAATTATTGCTTTGGTCAAAAAACACTGCTTATAAGATTCAGAACTTAGAGAATAAACCTATTAATGATTGCAGTATCGGGCAATGATCGGCATCTAACCATCGTACAAGGAATGGAGGCTTTGGTAAGGATTCGTGATGCCTCTCACAATAAGTTAAAAGGAGGCATCGCAACACAAAAAGTTGGATAATGCTTTCTGGTATCTTCTCAATATTGGTTTTCACTAGATTCAATACTATTGGCGACGATAACTGGCCAAGACGTTCAGGCAATCTCTGAAGATTTGAGCAACCACGGAGATTAAGAACTCCAAGAGATTTCAACTTACATAGGCTGCTTGGGAGACTCTTAAGCATTTTACAATCTGAAAGGTCCAGCCACGAAAGCCTAAGTAGAAGCTCAAATGATGAGGGCAGTTCTTCAATTGCAGTTCCACTTAAATATAGCCGGCTTATGTTACCAGATGAGATGTCTGGAAGCCTCTTCAGTTTTGAACAACCCGAAAGATCAAGTTCGATAAGAAATTCCAAATTAAATATCCTAGCTGGAAGACTTTTCAGGCTTTTGCTACCTCTTAGATTCAAGGCAACTAGCTTGTTCGGATGTGGAATCAACGTGGGGCTTGGAATTTTGGCAATTAGCTTCTTGCAGGCAGCATGGATTATCTGGTTTAACTTACCATGACGCTGCTCGATCAAAAAGAAGCCAACACAAAATCATTACCATGTATGATAATTTTACGTTATTATTGAAAGATTGCACATATATATCAAGATATACATACCTTCACACCATCGCAAAGTTGTTCAATGTCACTACCAGGCAGTTCAAGAAACAAAAGCTTCTCTGCATTAAGGTTTGAAGGCAATGACTTCAACGGGTATCCATGCCAGTAAAAATACTTCACTTCAGCAAATCCGGGGTCTTGCAAATAAGACACCTTACATTTGTTCTCTCCAATGAATGATGAGCTATAGAATTTTAAAAATCTCAACTTACGCATCTTTGTGAAAGTATTGGGATTTAGATGGATATCTTTAACTTTTGACATATCCAAACAAATGCCCTCAATTTTTTCTGTCCCCTAAAATTTAATTTAAAAAAAAAGAATAAAATTAAAATTAAATGAAAAATTATATGTATATTCCACCAATGAATCGCACCTCAACCCAACCAAGACAAATTTTTGGGGCAAGTTTGTCATTAATTCACGATTAGAGGTAGCTTAGTTATTAATTCAACGTTTATTTATTCTTGAGTAGAGTTGAGGTGGGATAGGAGTGGGGCTCTCTGCCATTACAGGAATCAAATTTTAATAATCCATGTTTATGGTTATTGCTCGGCAGCTAAACTCTTAATTGCAAATGCACAAAGAAACATAATATCACACGTAATATTTAACATAAAAATTCTGTATGTATAGTATACAAGTTGATATATAAATTAGGCTTACAAACGATCACACAAGTTGTCATGGCATTTATAATTTATTGTTACTTCATTTAACCATTATTGTTTTTTTTTCCTAATCATTGTCACACTGCTATTAATTCCAAGGCTCATCGGTTTGAGCGCGTATATATATATATATATATTATATCAAGTTTGTAAAGGCTATAATATTCCAAACCAATAATCCACAACAAAATGATTACCGTATTATGTGTAAGAACTTCATAGGTATCCTCATGATGCCACAGCCTACTGCGGTTTTCAGGATTAATTGATTTTTGTCGAACAATTTCCCGACCTAATTTTTGTAGTAAATCATGCATTGTTATCTTGCTGTATGAATCAATAACAATGAGAGATTTATCGACGAGAACACTTATTCCTATTTCTGGGTAGAAACCGCTTGCATTAAAGAATTTCATTACCAGATTTACACCCTCGCCTTGAAAGAAACAAGCAACATCAAGGAAAATATTTTTCTCCTTATCGTCCAAACCATCGTAACTTATTTTTAATACCTCTAGGATACTTGGGTGGAGGATACTTTGCAATTTATTTATTGCACTTTCCCAGACTTCTTTTTCCCTTTTATATAGAAAGCAACCCAAAACTTTAATAGCTAAAGGAACACCTTGAGCATACTTCATTACCTTGCTTGAAAGTTTCTCGTAACCAACATCAGGATGGTTTCGTTTGAAGGCATGTCGACTAAAAAGCTCAAGAGCGTGATGATACTCTAATGGCCCCATCTCATATATTTTCCTCACCCCCCAATTTCTAAGCACTTGTTTATTTCTGGTGGTTATTATGATTCGACACACAGGCGTCAACCCATCAAGACTTCCAATTAAAGATTCCAATTGGCTGAAGCAAGTCACATCATCAAAAACAATCAGAACCTTCATGCGGCTGAGCCTTCGAAAATTGAGGCCAATATCAAGAATCACATTTTTATCCTTTAAAAAATTTGAAAGAAGTTTTTGTCGCAGGCAAGCTAATCCTCCCGGACTTTGTAATTCTCCTCTAACATTTTCAAGGAAGCAAGAACCTTCAAAATCACCCGAGATTTTGTCGAAAATAGCTCTAGCAATTGTTGTTTTGCCTATACCACCAATGCCCCAAATCCCTAAAGCCCAAAAATCTTTCGACTCAACACCTAAAAGAGATTCAATTTTCTCAACTGTTGATTCTACTCCAACCAGCTGGTTGTTGTTATCACCCGGCCGAAACACTTCATCCAATCTCTTCAAAATGTGATTAACAACTTCATTTATAAGTTCCGACTCACGCCTAGAAAATACATAAAATTAGCCGCGGTAACTTCAAATTAATTAATAGGAGGAATTTGTATTAAATATGAAATAAGGTAGATTGTTAGTTTTCCTATTGAAATTAATATATATCACTATAAGTCTACAATCTCACAATAAATTGATAACTCTTGAGTTACAGGAATATGTGTGATTTTTTTGTTAATGGTGGTATATGAGTGAGAGGTTGAAATTGCTTGAAAAACTACAGAGCACCACTAATTTTGCTATATAAAAATTGTAAAATTCTCGCGCTTTGATTATTAATTATGTCAAAATTATTTTATATGAGCACAAAAGTGGGGAAGTCAGGAAGTCTAGAATTTGATGCTTAAAAATTTTTAAAATTGTAGTTTAGCATCCGGAAATTAGTATGAGAAATTAAAGGTTTAACTTTTCACCTGATGTTAGGAGAATGAAATCCACACAAACTTGCTGCTTCCTCCAAAGCATTCCTCCAACTCTGCAGCTTCTCAGTATTCTCCTTTAATCTTTCTTCAAGCTTCGAAAATGAATCTCCAAAACTCCCAGTTTGGTTTCTCACGTCTGATGGATCAACCCGATAGAAAACCGGAATCACAATCTGTGCATACTCCTTCTTGCACTCGAGGATCTTTACAAGTTCATCGAGACACCATCTGGAAGATGCATACCCTTCTGAGAAGACGATAACTGAAATGGCTGATGCTTCAATTGCATTCACAAGTGACTCTGAAATTTCATCTCCTCTGTTAAGTTGGTGATCAATGAAAGTTTGGATATTTTGTCGACACAGAGCAGAATAGAGATGGCTAGTAAAGTTGTCGCGGGTTTACTCTCCTCTGAAACTAACAAAAACATCATACTTCTTGTTGTTTCGAGAAGAAGAAGCCATAATCAACAGAAACAGTTGAATTGATGAGAGAGAGATTTTGATTCGGATGAAAACAATTATTGAACCAAATGTGCGTGACTCTGTAGAATAAATCGATGCCATGCCCCTTCCTTCAATTTCTGTGATAATTTTTCAATTTCATCTCATTGTCCAACCACCGTGCACTCCACAATGATTGGCAGTGTTTACTTTCTGGAGTGAGAGTGAGGAGTGTGGATTCCTCCCACTCCAGTGTTTACTTCAACAAAATAGAGAGGGATTGGGAATCTCATTCCATGACCTCACCCATTTTTGGAGTGGAGAGTGGGAGTGGGACTCCCATGGGGAGAGGTGGGAGTGGGAATCCACTCACGTCTCTCCATTTTCTACCCTTTGTTTTTAATTTAATTTTATAAAATAAAATAATTTATAATTATATTTATTTAAATAATATTATTATATTTAACTAAATAATAATTTACATTGATTATAAGTTAAAATTACTTAAAAATAATATTATTATATTAATAGAGAATTAATAAATATATGCTGTCTTTATTTAATAATATAATATTATTATATTTATTTTAAAAATAATAGTACTATATTTATTTAATATTAATAATTAATAATAATAAATATTTTATTCTAAGAAAATATTAATTTTGTACTAAATAATATTATATTAATAAATTTAATATAATTATATAAAATAAAATAATGTTTCATGTTATATTTACCCTTCTTTTTATTAAATTTACTATAACTATATTTAATAAATATTTAAATAATATTATTATATTTAACTAAATAATAATTGGGTTTGATTCTAAGTTTAATTTACTTTAAAATAATATTATTATATTAATAGAGAATTAATAATATTACTATATACAATCTTTATTTGAAAATATAATATTATTATATTTATTTAAAAATAATAGTATTATATTTATTTAATATTAATAATTAATACTAATAAATAGTTTATTCTAAGAAAATATTAATTTCATACTATGTTAATAGTAAAAATATTTCATTTATATTGCCCTTATCAACAATTTTTAATTTATATAATTAAAATTAAAAAAATTGATGTTCATAATTAAGAATATTAATAATTATTATAAATTTACAAATATAATAAAATAAAAGTTTATTCATTAAATATATTTTTTATTAACTTTGTAATTAAAAACTATAATTCTTTACATAAGGATAAAATTATAATTTGAAACTATTTACTCCCAATCCAAGGCAAAGTAAATACATAACTTAGATTCTGATCTCCATTCCATGCTTCTATTCCAGTGCAAATAAACAACCTACTCCCACTCCCACTCCACACTCCCAATCATAGAATTCTCACTCCTCAGAATTCCCACTCCAATCCAAAAAGTAAACGCTACCTGATTAATTCAACTGCCTTGTAGACTTTTAGCTGAAAATTCCACACGAACACCATACTTTTCAACACACGTGCTTCTGTGCTTTAATGCTCATAACTGCCAGCAATAAGTAGGGTGATATTTTAATTTTTATCTCTGAATTTATCTTATCCGTCCTCATCTCTCAATTAATTGTATTTAGTTTCAAAATTATTCTTTTTTTTTGTTTTAATAGCTCTTTTTCATTACCCTTAGGGTTGATTGTTAAACATATGAAGTATAACTTTAAAAAAAATTAATTTTTTTTAATAACTTATATCTAATTTTTAGACATTTACATTTAAATTAAATAAGTAAATTTTTGTGACCTTTGCTGAAATGAGAAAATGTTTGAATGAAAAATAAATAATATATACTAAAAATATTTCTATTCAGTAAATTTATTTCCTAAACTACGAAGCCTAATTCCTTTTACTCATTTTGAACTTTGGAGAACAAATTAACAAATCTATTTTAATTTACTTTTTGTGACTTAAATTTTTTTATTATAATTGATCATAAAGATTGATTTGACATAAGTCTAAATTGATTATTTTATCCTTATAAGGTAAAACTAATTCTTTAACTTCAATATTTTCTAATTTTATACCAAATTCATTATTTCTAATACTACTTTATTAGTATGATTATAAAACATTAATTAAACAAACATAATGGCTTTATGGCACAATACTCATGTAAATTATTAGCTTGTCAAATTTACATCATATACACGTAAGATAGTGAAAATAATAGTTAAATTTCATTTAAAAATATTAGTTCACATAATTAAATACCTAAATTATTAGATACAATAACCCGTGTTTATTGTACAATTTGGCCTTTTTATATCACAATACTAAAATAGTAAAGTAAAATTTATATCAAGTTTATGATCAAATATACTCAAACAAATCTAATATAAAAAAATAATAGAAAGATTTAATTGATTAACTATACAAAATTTTTATTAATTTGTATTTTTTTTAAAATATTGTGAATTCATTATAATTATTTTCTAGAAGTGGGGTAAATTTACAAAAGTAATGGGGTGGAAATATCCCTACCCTTTTTAGTTTCTTTCCTTTGAAGCTAAAGATTCAACACTTATTAGTGAAGATACCACGTATGCGTTGCCCACAAAGATTCCAGAGAGGACGTTTGCCGCCACTGAATTTTTGAAACTTTTTTCCTTCACTATGTGTTTAATGTATAAAATGTATGACAAATGATACTTTATTTTAATTATGGTATACGACATGTGAATTTATCAAAGCCTGAGTCAACCCAAACTAAAATCAAATTAAAATGGTTTTAGTTGGGTTGCGTTGGACTCTTGCCCAAACTTTGGGTTGGTTTAGTTTGAAACTTGCGTTTGGATCTTCGGTTGAATTTTGGGTAACTTAAAAAAAAATCTACTAAGTTACTAAAACCCAACTACAAGTGTTACCAAACATCTTAGTAGATGGGCTTTAACAGTCCAGCTACCTCACCACACTCCCAAACGGGCTCGATAACTGAAATGGCTGATGCTTCAATTGCATTCACAAGTGACTCCAAAATTTCGTCTCGTCTGTTAAGTTGGTCATCAATGAAAGTTTGGATATTTTGTCGACACAGAGCAGAATAGAGATGGCTAGTAAAGTTGTCGCGGGTGTCCTCTCCTCTGAAACTAACAAAAACATCATACTTCTTGTTGTTTCGATAAGAAGAAGCCATAATCAACAGAAACAGTTGAATTGATTAGCCAGAGATTTTGATTCGGATGAAAAAAATTATTGAACCAAATGTGCGTGACTCTGTAGAATAAATCGATGCCATGCCCCTTCCTTCAATTTCCGTGATAATTTTTCAATTTCATCTCATTGTCCAACCACCGTGCACTCCACGATGATTGATTAATTCAACTGCCTTGTAGACTTTTAGCTGAAAATTCCACACGAACACCATACTTTTCAACACACGTGATTCTGTGCTTTAATGCTCATAACTGCCAGCAATAAGTAGGGTGATATTTTAATTTTTATCTCTGAATTTATCTTATCCGTCCTCATCTCTCAATTAATTGTATTTAGTTTCCAAATTATTCTTTTTTTTTTTGTTTTAGTAGCTCTTATTCATGTTCCATAGGGTTGATTGTTAAGCATATAAAGTCTAACTTTAAAAAAAAAATTAGTTATTTATTTTTTATAACTTATATATGATTTTTAAATTTTACATTTAAATTAAAAAAGTAATTTTTTTTTTTGTGACCTTTGCCTAAATGAGAAAATGTTCGAATGGAAAATAAATACTATATTCTAAGAATATTTCTATTCAATATTGTTATTTCCTAAACTATAAACGGGTCACATGTGGCTAATTGTCAAAGCAATAGCAAGCTGTTAGCTTAAAGCAAAGCACATTCATGCTTCAACCATGAGAATACAACCAATTCTAATGCATGTATTGTGATGCACGTGCAAGCTAAAAGGAGGCACATGGGTTAATTGTCAAAGCAATAGCAAGCTGTTAGCTTAAAGCAAAGCACGTGCGTGCTTCATCAATAGGATCTGTGAGTGGATTATTATTATTATTATTACTATTATGTATTTCACAAAACATTTATGTTTGATAGTATGATTTAGTATAATATTATGATTATATGTAGGTACATTATATGATTGACTGAGTCATGAGATGTAATTGACAGGCATCATATGTGTACATTTCCCCATAGGTTCTACGCATACGTATTGAGAGTTAAATTACTCGACCCTTGTGATGTTGTAAATTCTACTGAGTATTGAGAGGTTTTTCCCCCTTTTTACTCATGCAATGATGATCCCAGTGAGTATTGAGAGTTATTTCTCCTATATATTATTTGGCGCAATTTTGTCATGTGTGTATATACGAGTTCATGTTTGCTTTTGTAAAGCGTTCAATGTAAAGTTATGTCATACAATTATGACGAGCACTAAAGCACTAATTTATTTTTGTATATAATTATATTCATTCATTGAGCTACAAGCTTACTATTTTCCTATTTACCCCATTTCTCTAAGGTTTCCATAGGATTTCGTGTAGTTCAATTTATGATCAATTGAGGTTGGGCCACGACACGCATTACTGTACGACTTACATTTTGACCACGTTTATGTTTATATGTATATTTTCGAAGTGTATGTATGTACAGTGAAATATGAACTATGTAAGTTTTTAATAAATTTTTGAATGAGGCACATAGATTATTATATGTTTATAACAAAGGCCAAGGCTAGTGTTATATATTCATGAATTAAGTTTGTCATGAGCTTTAGATATAAAATTGCATGATTCACCCCATATCCAACAGTTTGTGTCATGTATGATATGTACATATTTATATTCAATATAACCACCATTTGAATGATAGTTTTTTAAAATCAATGCACATGTGTCTTAGCATGATTCACTTGTTGTATGGCTAACATGGTACTTTTAATGTATTCTAAATTTTTTTCTTTAGTTAGAGGCATTTGTTTTAAAATTTTATTTAAAAGAAGGTCATTTTAAATTTCAAAATGTAAAGTGTATTTTCTACAACACTAAAGGATGAAACAGCCTTCAATATAGATTTCTTAATAAATTTTAAGAGAACTAACAGAAAGTGGTTATTTCATTCATGGTTATTAAATCAAAATTTGAATTAGATCATCACTGGTCCAAAATAAACTATCGTCATTTCAAATTGAAGCATGAAACCGTGAATGAATTCATCTTTAAATAAAAGGATACATTTTTATTATATATGACACTATTTAATTAGAAATATCTTTACAGTCGGACACATTTTTAGAGCACCATTTATATTGAAAATATTCCAGCATAAAATATGTCCCTCTCCTTATACGAGTATTTTGCAAATAATACAGGGCCACCACGAGTTCAAAAATAATAAAACAATAACATTGCTCACTTGCTGGACTGGGCTGGATTGGGCTGATTGGGCTGGGCCTGCCATAAGAATGTCTAGTACGAAGCTTTGCTTTCATCATCGCATACACGGTGAGGGAAAATGAAATTGATGAGGGCGTTGGCCGCTCAATTCCTGCTTCGGATTCCCAACTCGGAAGGAAAAATATAAACTTTCCGTCGTACAAGCATCGCTGGAATTATCAGCCATTGTTCTTGTCTTGCAATTACAGCACCAATGACAATTGTTCTTCAACTTCTTCTTCTTCTTCTTCTTCTTCGAAGAATTACTTAGAATTGACGGACGATGAGCTGTTTCGCGAATGCTAAATGGACGCGTACAAATCGTCGGGACCAGGCGGTCAGCACCGCAATAAGCGCGAATCCGCCGTACGTCTCGAGCACGTACCGACCGGCGTCATAGCACATGCCGCTGAACACCGATCGCAGCACAAGAATCGCGTGTCAGCTTTGTCGCGCCTCCGCACTCTTTTGGCCCTCAAAGCAAGGAGCAGTGTGAATCTTGATGCGTATTCGCCGCCGCCACAGCTTCTTCAAATCCTTCCTCCTAAGTCTACTATTAGAAGTTCAGAAGTTGATCCACAAATTGGACCTAACAATCCTAAATTTGCTTTGGTATTACTCTATTCACTCTTGCTTTGTTTTTTTGTTTTCTGTTAAAATTTAAGTCATCGTCATGTTTTTTGTTAATTCTCTTCGAATGATTAACACGATCGGATGATTCTCTTCGAATGGCCGTGAATGAGTTCAGGACTTCTAAAGGTATGCTAATTCATAGCTGATAGTGTGTATTACGATAAAACCTGTTGGTTAATTTAAAATTGTTATCTTCTTTCTTATTTGTGCAACAAATATAATAAGTCTGTTTTTTGTTGTTGAGTGTCTGCGTCAGTGCCTGATGGCTTATTTTTAAGTAGCTTTAAAGCATATTTGGCTCTTTGTTTATGAATAATGTTCAATAGCAACCTGCCCCATTGATAAGAGAAATGTATGATATAATTTTTCAAGATACCAACCTGCATTATGAATTGTTATTGGAAGGAAGTACGATAATAAATTAAGAGCAAAGACTGATTAAAAGATGTATCTTCATTATTACGTGAAATGTATGTTCTGCTTCTCATTCACTTTACCAGAATTACAAAAGTTTTATGTTATTGATGGTTGGATAGTTTCTGGGTTATCCTTGTTTTTAATGGACAATCTTCATTTGAAACATGAAAAATTTAAAAAAACATTCCAATTTGTGCAGGGTATGAAGCCTCTTAAGTAGGACTTCTTGGGTGCTACTATTGTGTTCGGCAAATTTTTTTTTTTTCTTTTTTCAGTCACCATAATGGGGGTCATGGTGAAACAACTTGCTATTCACTCTGGACAGGAATGGGCTTCTATAAGTAAAGCACACTTATTTCACTCTTTCCTTAGTATGGAGCTGCTTACCGTTGGGATGAAGATGGTAATAGCAGCTTTAGAAATTAGTTTTCTTCAGTAGGAAAATTCTAAATCTTGGAAAATTTAAAGTTGTACTAGAAAACAAGCTGCCTATTCAACCAATGGCTAAATGTAGCATAGTAGTCTCCTTAGACGATTAATTAGATTGCATTCCTTTTGATCTCTCTCTTTTCATTTTTTCTCCTTTTTGACTTGCACTTCTCTGTTCCTTTCCTCAAAAAAAAAAAAATTTGCACTTCTCTGCTGATGTCTTCCCAATATCCTATGATGTACAAATGCACAAATACTCTTGTTGTGACGTTAACCATATATCGTTTCTTTTTTATTTTGGTCCATTTTCCAACAACATAGAATAGTAAGAAGAATATTTTAATGATGCTTCTCTGCTTTCTTAAATGTATGCTTGTTCTTGTTCACATTTTACTGTTCATCATAATTGGTATGGTCTTTTTTTGGCATCATCAAGCCCCAAATGTGATGAAACATTTTGAATTTCTTATTGATCCAGCCTTCACTTTAGTATAATGTATACACTGTACCTGCAGTAAGTATCATTGATAGTTCTGAATGAGTGCGAAAGCAGACTAGTGTGTAACTTCATGATTTATTTACTGGTTTGCACATCCATATTTCAAATGGTTTACTGGTCTCTGGCCTAAAGAGAGGGAAAATGAAAGACTTGTGAGACAATCCTCATGGCTTTGTTGACATCAATTTGGTGGTTGATTGAGAAATGAATGATCATACATATACATATACATATACATATACATATACATACATACAAATATATATATATATATATATATATATATATATATATGATTTCATGGACTAGCATTTGACAGATGACTTGATTATTATTTTTTGTCTGTCTGTTTATTGATTCTGTTGCTCAGTCATAGCTAGACATTGCTCGTTGACCATTTGTTACTGACAGGCTCAAATGAGTGCTTGAACTTTTGCTTTTATCTCTTGTACTTACTTGCTTGGATTTAGTTTGGAAAAGCAAATCAACTAAGATCTAGTCAGGTGAGCTTTGCAGCAAGTGGGGATCTGACCCAAGTCATAATCCAAGTTGAGCAGAATATCCACAAAATCGATCATCTCATCCATGAAACAAAAGCAATTTTGAGAGCCAGCATTGGGGAATCCTTTACAAGACATGAGTTTTGATATTTGATATTATGAAAGTCTTTTATTTGACATGTAAAGGTAGGGATTTACTTTGTTTAACCCCTATTCGTGCTATAGGTTGACGGTAATCTATCACTTAAATGCACTTTTTCCAATCAGCCAATGGCAAGCAAATTGCTAGAATGAAAATGAGGCATAAGTTAAATGCTTTCTTGAAATGTGGTGAAATCATTTGTTTATGGTATTACTTGTCGTGGCAGAAGCATCCTCCTAAAATTATTTATAAGAAACTCTTTTTACTCTCTATGCCAGTGGAGTGGGCCTTCATAAGGAAAGGAAAAGTTGTACCTAAAGTTGTGAAAAGGAAGAATTTGCAAGTAAAAAATGAATATATTATGCATGGCTACATAAATTGGCACATATAGCTTTTGCACCTAATCTGATTATCTCGATTCCTGGACCCATAACTAATATAGCCTAATTATTACACATGATATTTTGCTGCTGCCATACTACTTACATGCGAGTGCTGATTTTTAAACAGAAATATTCAACAGAGCACTGACAGAAACAGAGTTAACACCCGAGCCGGGTTACCGTGTTAATTGAAAACAATTAATTAACAGGACAAAAACACGATAAATCTGGTGGTTTTGTAGTTAATTCTGCCTGCCCTCTGTCAGTTTCTTTAGTATTTTTCCTCATATATTTGACTTATTGACCTATCTGTGGCTGGAAAGAAAAATGATTTAAGTAAACTTTCCAAAATGTTTTATCATTATTTTATTTCTGAATATCAGCAGTGCATCATTTTGAAAATGTAACTGTGGGGTTTCAGGATCCTCTTGAGCCAGTTTTGTTGTTCACAAAACCCCTTGTGCCAGAAAAATTGGACGCTGCAGGTATTGTTCGGCCGTCAGATTCTTCTACGAGGAATGGCACTATAGCACGAACTCACAAATTTCATGGAAGAATTGGCCGAGGGGGCCGGATAGTATTTGATAGATGTAATCCTCTTATGCACTCCTCAACTGATAGTGGCACGTCTTTTTACTTACCACCAAAACCCCGCACATCTATGTACAGTTAAATTGAATACTCGTATTGTCCGAGCTCGAGCATTATTCGTTAGGGAGCCAAGTGTAATTATGCTCCGGCTGATATTTATGTAGTTGAATTGAATACTTCCATTGTCCGAGTTCCAGCAATTATTTGTTTGGGAAGCCAACTGTAATTATGCCAAGGGCAAGCAAAATACTGGGCTTGATGAATCTTTTGAGGCTTGGTCACAGGTATTTCATGCCGTGCATCATCTTGCCTTATTCTTTTTAAAGAAATGACCTTGCCCTAATTTTGCTTTCAAGTTTCAACTCAATGAGCTTTTATTACATCCTCTATTGTTGAAATGCTTGTGCTAATCATAGTATTTTCAAAATTTCCGCCCCAGTTGATTATAAATTTTGTGTGAATGTTACAAGATAAAACTTACCTTTAAAATGTTAACGAACCTGTAAGATTGGACTTCTCTTTAAGACCTTGAATTAAGTGGAGGGTGTTTTGGGGTTAATAAACCAGCAACTATGCATATACTTGGCCAATGTGGAATCCTACTTGTACAGAATAAGGTTGCACAAGACAGTTAAATAGATAACGCAATAGAGACGTCTCTGTATCGACTCAATTCAAACTAATTGTACGACTTCGTTTCTGAAGGAGTCACCATTTTTAGTCCCATTTGGAGAATGTGTACGTCTGGTGTTAATGCTTATAATGAAAATGATGCACTATGTTTGGTGTTTTTCAATTTAAAAATGTGTCTAATAGTGTATTTTCAGAATTGGACTATAAAAATAGAAATAGAGAAAACGATATAAAATTAAGGTAATATAGGACGAAAAACAGTATGGACAAGGAAGCAGAAATATTTGGTATTTTTCATTTTTTTCAATAAAAAAATGAAAACAAAATTTTCAATATCTATTCATCATTTTTGGGGAAAAAAGAAGAAGCTTAAAGAATAAATGAAAGGGTGTTTTAAAACAAAAATGTGATTGCTGTTTGAATAATGACCCTCTCGGTTAGGCAAAACAGTCACATAATCATTTTTTTTAAAACACAAACCTTTTGGTTAAGAAATAATCACACAAATCCGAATCTTTTAGCTAAAAAAGAGTCTGTGTATCTCAAAAGAGACATGTGTGACATTTTCTAAAAACAAAATATCTTTATAGTTATTTTGCCAAATCACGTGGTGCCTTTAGAAATAGGATAGATTTTAATTTGCCCCCAATTTAAAATGAAAATCTTTAATTTATCACCTAAAAGTAATTTACCCTATTTATTTTTAAGAAGATTAAAAAAAAGAAAATTCATCAATACATTCCTTATTTGCCCCTCATCTTTTGGACGAAAATGAAGAATAAATTGAGGTTTACATTGAGAGCAAATTAGAGATTATCATTTTATTTGGGAATGAATTGAAGTTTATCCTTATGAATAAAAAATTCAAGAGAAGTACATGAAAAAGGTAATAATTTTCACTTTTTATGGAGTATTTGGATAAGGGTATTTGCACCCCACTATTTTTGTAAATCCACCCTACTTCTAGAAACTAATTGCAATGAATTCACAATATTTTTTAAAAAAATACAAATTAATAAAAAATTTGTATAGTTAATCAGTTAAATCCTTCTATTGATTTTTTTTCTTGGGTTTTTTGACCATCTTTAATCTTAAAACTTTAATACAAGTTTTATTTTAGTATTTTATTATTATGATATATAGCGACTAAATTACCATAATAAACATGAGTTATTGTATCTAATAATTTATGTATCTAGCTTATAATCTAATATTTTAAAATAAAATTTAATTGTTTTTTCTTTACTTTTATGTGTAAATTACATAAAATTGACATCCCAATAATTTACACGAGTATCATGCCCTAAAGATACTATTTTAGCTTAATTAAAGATTAAAACTCATACTAATAAAATAGTATTAGAAACAATGAGTTTGGTACAAAATTAGAAAAATATTAAAGTTAAAGTAAATTCTTAATAGTTTTACCTTATAAGGGTAAAAAAATCAATTTAAATTTATGACAAAGCAATCTTTGTAACCAAATATAATAAAATAATCTAAATCAGGAGAAAGTGAACTAAAATAAATTTAGTCAATTACTTCTACAAAGTTCTTCTTTGTTTGAAAATTTTTAAGCATAGCATGTATGTTTTATAATTATTTTTTAAAAAATGGGATGAGTTTGCAAAAATTATTGGACGGAAATACCAATCACCCGGAGTATTTTAGTAAAGCACCTGATATTCGTTTCAGACGAAGTATTATCATCTTGATTTTTGAGGAATATCAGTAAAATTTTCATATAATAGTGGAATAAGCCCAATAAATAATTATATAAAAAGTTTTGGAGTCATAGTAGTCTCATAGAGGTGGAAGCAGGGGAGGAGCAGGCCAAGCCAGGCCACAAAAAATATTCAATTGAAAAAGCAAGAAAAGAATGAGCGTGTGGATGGTAAGGGCTCGGGCTCCCTCTTTCATTATTCCAATAACAACACTCAGGATTGGAAATGGAAATGGAGATGTAAAAGGCCTGCGCTTGCCCCTATTGAGCAATAAGAGTTGGCAGTTTCAGTTGCAGTTCCAGCAGAGGAATAAGGAGAAGAAGAAGAGACAAAATGTTACCATCAGTTATACTAACAGTAGCAGTGGAGGGGATTCTGCTTCTGCTGCACTGGAATTGGAGGTTAATGAGATAAGGGAGAGTTGCAAAATGTGGAAATGGAAGGGTCAGTACTCCATCAATTACTTGGTTTCTTCAACTCCAAATTCACATCCCGATTCTCCTCCTCTACTCCTTCTCCATGGCTTTGGTGCCTCCATTCCTCACTGGCGCAGGTTAGCGAGATAAGATTGCTCTTTCTTGTTGTGAATTGTCTAGCGGGTTGACTATTGAGTGCAAAAAAATGTAGCTCCTTTATTGTGAATTCAATTCAAATTATGTTCTGGGTATTTTCGACTGTAATATTTTTTTTTTGTATGGAGCATGTCTTTACCTTATGTATGTAATATCTCTGACTCTGTTATGTATTATGAACTCCAGGGATGGATTTATATGTGTTATACTTCTAATAATTAATTAAGATGAATGAAGCAAAAGAATAATGAAGGTAAATCTATTCGTTATTTCCTGGTGCATTGGCATTAACAGCTAGTTCTATTCCTTGCACCTAGATGATGACAAACCGGTGATCTGAGTTTCAGGGTGCCATTTCATATTACCCTTTTATGGATATAGGCTTCTTCCATTTTCCGATTCTTAATCTAGTGAAAAAGTATTCATTTTACTGCTCCGTTGAAAAGGGGAATGAAAATTTGCTTGTGCACCATTCCTTTATCCTATTAAACAATGTGAGGAATTGATATTTTTCTTGTCATCTCTGAGGTAATTTCAGGAATATTGGCACCCTGGCAAAGAGCTACACGGTTTATGCAATTGACCTTCTTGGATTTGGTGCTTCAGATAAGCCAGCTGGTTATTCATATACCATGGAGGGATGGGCTCAGGTATGCAATGTTCCCTAGCCAGAAGTTGGATCTTTCTCTGTACTTATGTCATCAATCACTTGACCTTTAGTTATTTTCCTTGCTAACTTGAGTGAGATTCACTGATACAGCTAATATTGGATTTCTTGGATGAAGTTGTTAAGAAGCCAACTGTGCTTATAGGTAACTCTGTTGGAAGTGTTATTGCTGCTTCAGGTATATTTATTTTAACTTCCCGTTTGACATCAGATATTCTTCAACTTGCTTGCAAAGAAACACTTGCCCCTAATTATCCTTTTTGGTATCTATGGTTTACGATAAACCTGCTATATTTTCTACCATAAGAATCCAGTCAAACCCTTGTTCGAGGGCTTGTTCTGTTGAACTCTGCTGGTGGCATGAACAACAAGGCAATTGTTGATGATTGGAGAATCAAGCTATTGTTACCATTGCTTTGGTTCATTGATTTTTTGTTGAAGCAAAGGCCAATTGCTTCTGCTATATTTGAGCGTGTGAAACAAAGGTATTTTCTCTTCTCTCTATTCAGTCCATTGTTCATTATCCCAAGACACTAAAGTCAAAATTAAAAAAAAAAAAACTCTATGATGTGCATATCTTGGTGCTGTAGGGAAACACTGAGGAATATTTTACTGTCCATTTATGGAAATAAGGAATCTGTGGATGAAACACTGGTTGAGGTATTAATATTCTCCACTTATATGCCATTTTAACCTGTTACAAAAATGGATTCTCATAATTCATGAATCGACCTCAAAACTGCAGATCATACGAGAGCCCGCCAATGAGGAAGGGGCACTTGATGCATTTGTTTCGATTGTAACAGGCCCACCAGGGCCGAACCCAGTTCAATTGATGCCATCAATCTCGATACCTGTACTAGTTTTATGGGGTGATGAAGATCCATTCACACCCCTCGATGGACCTGTTGGTAAATACTTCTCATCTCTGCCTTCTAAACTCTCAAATGTGAAGCTAATTGTATTGGATGGAGTAGGACATTGCCCCCATGACGACAGCCCTGAGTTGGTCCATGAAAAGCTGCTTCCTTGGTTGGCTGAAACATTTAATTTCTGAGGAATTTACTTTCTCATCAGCAAGTTTTAACGAGCATTATATATTATTCCTATTGTAAAAAGACAAAACAACTCTTGTATTTATGTTGTATATATCAATTCTTATTCAACCGCTTGGTTATCTTTTGGCGCCGAAAGGAATGTTGGAGAAACTGATCTCTGACAAGTTGTAGAAGCTCTAAATTGATTCAAGAAATATATCAAATTATTCAATAAAAAATCAAATTCAGCACAATAATAAAGAATAATGATTTAGTAATCCATATTGCTCATGTCAATGATATGTGAATGATAGGATCCAATTTTATACATGAAAAAGATACAATAATCTAAATCGAAATATAAGTTCACAGGCATCTTCAATCCTTTCCTTACAAGTCATTTTTGTAAATAGAAATTCTAACCATAGACGATACCACATCAACTATGGAATCAAATGCACCATTCCAAATATGGAATTGGTAGAGATACTTGAAAAAGTGCATACATGTTTAAGCAAATGGATTCACAACTCAGGTGAGTTGAGTGAAAATGACACCTATCTCAGTCTTCTTCGTTACAGTGGAAACATGTGCTTGGGTCTTCCATTGAAGTAGGATCTGGGGTGTGAAGTAATCTGTGAATTTTATTCAACATCTATTTTTCAATGAATAGAAGCATTGATGCTTCTTAAGAGGAGTTTGATGCTTATTTATTTGTTTTATTTAGTTTCTGTAAGTCAAATGGCTAAACCCATAATTTAATATCACGAGGAGGTATAGTTTACGCTTATTAAGAGGAGTTTGATGCTCTCTCGCAACATTAACAATCTTCTTTTATTGCTTGTAATTAGATTTCTGTTGGGTATTTATAGCATGTTTAGTCTGTTATGCTGTCTGAATGAATGACTGTGAACTGAGCATGGGCTGAACTGCCTTGCCATACGCTCGGCCTCCTTCGCTTTAAATTTTATTTGAACGTATTATATTTATTTGGTTTATTTAAAAATTTAAAATCCCTTCCAGTCTTATAAATTTTCTTTTTTTAAATACGTTATATGTTATATGTTTGGCCTTTTTCTTTTTTTGTTTGTTATACGTATTTTAGAATTAAAAGTGGTGCCCAAGTCATGCAGTAGGTAGTGCACAATAGGATGAGTGGCATGTTTTCATTTGTAGCGATATGAGACCACAACATTGCTCTGCCAACATTACTCTGCCCAAGTCGTTCAGCTCACCAAGTGCTTAACTCAGCTAGTGGATGTGTTTTGAGTTGCTATGTGCGCAATGTTGGAAAGAAAGCTAATAATTTTAATTTTACAATACACATCATGTGCTTTTCATATGTTATACTCATCATCTAATAAGGTAAAGTTCAATGCTGTAGCGAGAATTTGTGTTGCATGCACCTGATCCCTCCAAAGTTATTACATTAATGTTCCAAGAACTGATTTTAGCATTTTCTCCTATTATTATTAGTCATTAGAAAAAGGAAAGCAATAAAAATAGATTCATGAAAATATCAATCTTCTACGTTACAGTTGAAACATCTGCTTGGATCTTACATTGAATTCGTAGAATCTGGGGTGTGAAGTAAATGGATCCCACATTTTTTCACCCCGCAGCACTGGCACTCCAAAGGTGGAAAAACATTAAAGTGGACTGCCTCAGGAATGCAATTGCATTTCCAAAAACCATTAAAATCCTCTTCACAGAACAGATAGTACCCAAAATGTAAGTGATCTGATTCTACATAATTAACTCTGCTCTGAGATAATCGTGTGTCATGCGTACCACAATCTTTGGTGGTTTTCACTTTGAGCTCACAAGAAAATGAAAACCATCTGCCACAATCTACATGACGGTCTGAAAATGCTAAAATAGCACTAAATGCAAAGCCCTGCACTCTGCTATTATTGAAGAAATCTGGCGGCATCTCCAAGGTTATAAAAGATCCCACACTTTGAAACTCAAACCACTTTGGAATTTCATTCCCGAGTAGTAAGATATGACCTTTGCCCGTGGAAAAACCTCTCTGTACCAAAAAAACATAATTTTAAACCCAAAAAAAAAAAGATTGTAGAAATTGTAAGTAGAGAGAGTTAAAGACACACATTTAGCCATACTTCTTGCCATATTTCTTGCAAACGTACAACTGGCGTATGGTTCGTATGCTGAATTCTCAGGGTATCTTCAACAATTCCTGCAGTAGAATTACCTTCCAATTTAAAATTATTGCTCCGGTCAAAAAACATTGCCTGTAAGATTCATAACTTAGAGAACAAACCTATAAATGGTTGCAGTGCCAAGCAACCTCGTTCAAGGAATGGAGGCTTTTGTACGAATTCGAACCTCTCACAATAACTTAAGAGGATGTATCGCAACATAAATAGTTGGATAATGCTTTCTGGTATTCTATCAATATTGGTTTTGGCTAGATTCAATATTAATGGCGACGATAACTGGCCAAGACATTCGGGCAATCTCTGAAGATTTGAGCAACCACGGAGAATAAGAACTCCAAGAGACTTCAACTTACAGAGGCTGCTTGGGAGACTCTTAAGCCTTTTACAATCCGAAAGGTCTAACAACCAAAGCCTAAGTAGAAGCTCAAATGATGAGGGTAGTTCTTCAATTGCAGTTCCACTTAAAAATAGCTGGCCTACGTTACCAGATGAGATCTCTGGAAGCCTCTTCAGCTTTGAACAACCCGAAAGATCAAGTTCAGTAAGAAATTCCAAATTAAATATTCCAGCTGGAAGACTTTTCAGGCTTTTGCTACCTCTTAGATTCAAGATAACTAGCTTGTTCAGATGTGGAATCAACGTGGGGTTTGGAGTTTTGGCAATTAGCTTCTTGCAGGCACCATGGATTAGCTGGTTTAACTTACTATAATGCTGCTCGGTCAAAAAAGAGGCAAAGATAAAATCATTACTATGTATGATAATTTAACTTTCTTATTGAAAGATTGCACTTATATATTAAGGTAAACATACCTTCACACCATTCCAAAGTTGTTCAATGTTTGAAGGTAATGACTTCAACGGATATCCATGCCAGTGAAGATATTTCACTTCAGCAAATCCGAGGTCTTGCAAATAAGACACCTTGCATTTGTTCTCCCCATTGAATGATGAACTATAGAATTTTAAAAATCTCAATTTACGCATCTTTGTGAAAGTATTGGGATTTAGATGGATCTCTTTTACTCTTGACATATCCAAACAGATACCCTCAATTTTTTCTGTCCCCTAAAAATAAATAAAAAAATCAATAAAGTTAACATCAAATGAAAAATGATAATTATATTCCACTAGTGATTAACACTTCAGCTCCACCAAGACAAATTTTCGGGGCAAGTTTGTCACTCATTCACAATTAAAGGTAGTTTAGTTATTAATTCAACTTTAATTTGTCCTTGTGTGATGTTTATGTCAGATTGGAGTGGGGTTCTCCTTCATTACTCAAATTAAATTTCAATAATTCATGTTTATTGTTATTGCTAGGCAGTTAAACTCTTAATTGCAAATGCACAAAGAAACATAATAATGCTTGTAAACGGTTATGCAAGTTGTCAATCGCATTTATAATTTATTACTACATCATCTAACCACTATTGTTTTTCTAATCATTGTCACTCTTCTATTAATTCTAAGACTCATTTGCTCGAGCGTATATAAATATATTCACATCAAGCTTTGAAACACTACAATATTCCAAAAAAATAATTCACAACAAACTGCTTACCGTATTATATGTAAGAACTTCGTAGATATCCTCATGATGCCACAATCTACTGCGGTTTTTCGGATTAATTGATTCTTGTCGAACAATTTCCCTACCCAATTCTTGTAATAAATCATGCATTGTTATCTTTTTGTGTGAATCAATAGCAATGAGAGACTTATCAACAAGAACACTTATTCCTATTTCTGGGTAGAAGCCGCTTGCATTAAAGAATTTCATTATGGGATTTACATGCTCACCTTGAAAGAAACAAGCAACATCAAGGAAAATACTTTTCTCTTTATCGTCCAAATCATCATAACTTATTTTTAATACCTCTAGAATACTTGGATGGAGGATTCTTTGCAATTTGTCTATTGCGCTTTCCCAGACTTCTTTTTCCCTTTTATGTAGAAAGCAACCCAAAACTTTAAGAGCTAAAGGAACACCTTGAGCATATTTCATTACTTTGCTTGAAAGTTCCTCATAACCAACATCAGGATGGTTTTGTTTGAAGGCATGTCGACTAAAAAGCTCAATAGCGTGATGATATTCTAATGCCTTCATCTCATAGATTTTCCTCACCCCCCAATTTCTAAGCACTTGTTTATTTCTGGTGGTTATTATGATTCGACTCACAGGCGTCAACCAATCAAGACTTCCAATTAAAGATTCTAATTGGCTGAAGCAAGTCACATCATCAAAAACAATCAAAACCTTCATGCGGCTGAGCCTTCTAAAATTGAGGTCAATATAAGGCATCACATTTTTATCCTTCAATAAATTTGAAAGAAGTTTTTGTCGTAAGCAAGCATATCCTCCTGGTCTTTGTGACTCATCTCTAACATTTTCGAGGAAGCAAGAACCTTCAAAATCACCCGAGATTTTGTCGAAAATGGCTCTAGCAATTGCTGTTTTGCCTATACCACCAATGCCCCAAATCCCTAAAGCGTAAACATCTTTCGACTCAACACCTAATAGAGATTCAATTTCCTCAACTGTTGATTCCACTCCAACCAGCTGGTTTTTGTTATCACGGGGCTGAAACACTTCATCCAGCAGTCTCTTCAAAATGTGATTAACAACTTCATTTGTAAGTTCCGACTCACACCTAGCAAATACATAAAATTAGCCAAAGTAACTTCAAATTAATACGAGGAATTTGCATTAAGTATGAAATAAGGGAGATTGTCAGTTTTCTTATTGAAATTAATATATACCACCACTAGTCTACAATCTCCCAGTAAATTAATAACTCTTAAATTACAAGAATATGTGTGAGTTTTTTTTTTGGAAAATTATCACTGTACTACCTCTCTTTTGTCTTATGTTCATCCAATAGCCACAAAATTTTCATATATTCTTTTCACCACCTTTCTTTTTAAATTTGTATCAATTAGCCACTTTTACACTAACACCGTTAAATAATTTAAACAAAATGACAAATTTACCCCTAAATAAACTAAAAGATCATTTTATTTTATAAAAATTTTGAAAAATAAAAAATTATAATTAAACATAAATCCCAAATAGAGGTGCTTAGCCAATTTTTATTAAATTTCGATTTTACAAAATTTTAATAATTATTTTTATTAAATTATAATTTTGCAATATTTTAATAAAAATAACTGAATTTATTATTAAAAAATTATAATTTTGTAAACTGTTATTAAAATAAATGAATTTATTTATTAAAAAATCCCAAAATTTTAATAATTTAGGGGATTTTTATTAAATCCCAAAATTTATAATTATTTTTATAATTATAATTTTTTATTAAAATAATATTTATTAAAAAATAAAATTGTAATTTTTGGATTTATTTTTAATTAAATTTAGGAGTATTTTATAATTATAATTTTTTATTTTCAAAGTTTTTATAAAATACAAATGGTCTTTTAATTTATTTAAGAGTAAAATTATCATTTCATTTAAAATATTTTACAATGTTAGTGCAAAAGTGGCTAATTGATATAAATTTTAAAAAAAAATGTGGTGCAAAGAACATGTGAGAATTTTGTGGTGGTTGGATGAACATTAGGTAAAAGAGAGGTGGTGCAATGATAATTTTCCTTTTTTTTTTTATAATGGTGGCATATGAGTGAGAGGTTGCAATTGCTTAAAAACGACAGACCGCCGCTAATTTTGTTAGATATATATTGTAAAATTCTCGAGCTTTTATTATTAATTCTTTCAAAATTATTTTGTAATTATGGGAGCACAAAAGTTGGGAAGTCAGGAAGTCTAGAATTTGATGCTTAAAAATTTTTAAAAATGTAGTTTAGCATCTGGAAAATTTTAAAAAGAAAAAAGAAAAATACCCAATTCTTTATAGTTTTATTTTGAAAGAAATTAATTTGATTAGCAAGTAGCTTAATTTGACTAGCAAGTAGCTTATTGTTTTAGGCCTAGCTCCTATTCATATATCTTTACAGTGTTGAATATTAGTATACGAAATTAAAAGTAGCTTTTCACCTGTTGTTAAGAGAATGAAAGCCAGACAAACTGGCTGCTTCCTTCAAAGCATTCCTCCAAGTCTGGAGCTTCTCAGTATTCACCTTTAATCTTTCTTCGAGCTTCGAAAATGAATCCCCAAAACTCCCAGTTTGGTTTCTCACGTCTGATGGATCAACCCGATAGAAAACCGGAATCACAATCTGTACATAATCTTTCTTGCACTCGAGGATCTTTACAAGTTCATCGAGACACCATCTGGAAGATGCATACCCTTCTGAGAAGACGATAACTGAAATGGCTGATGCTTCAATTGCATTTACAAGTGACTCCGAAATTTCGTCTCCTCTGTTAAGTTGGTCATCAATGAAAGTTTGGATATTTTGTCGACACAGAGCAGAATAGAGATGGCTAGTAAAGTTGTCTCGGGTGTCCTCTCCTCTGAAACTAACAAAAACATCATACTTCTTGTTGTTTCGAGAAGAAGAAGCCATAATCAACAGAAACAGTTGAATTGATTAAAGAGATATTTTGATTCGGATGAAAACAATTATTGAACCAAATGTGCGTGACTCTGTAGAATAAATCGATGCCATGAACCTTCCTTCAAGTTCCGTGATAATCTTTCAATTTCATCTCACTGTCCAAGCACCGTGCACTCCACGATGATTGATTAATTCAACTGCTTTGTAGACTTTTAGCTGAAAATTCCACACGAACACCATACTTTTCAACACACGGCTTCTGTGCTTTAATGCTCATAACTGCCAGCAATAAGTAGGGTGATATGTTACTTTTTATCTCTGAATTTATCTTATCAATCCTCATCTCTCGATTAATTGTATTTAGTTTCAAAATTATTCTTTTTTGTTTTGTTTTAATAGCTCTTATTCATGTTCCTTAGCGTGGATTTTAAACATATGAAGTCTAATTTTTTTTTAAAAAAAATTAGCTATTTATTTTTTTTGTAACATATGTTTGATTTTTAGATATTTACATTTGAATTAACAAAGTAAATTTTTGTTACCTTTACCGAAATGAAAAAAATGTTTGAATGAAAAATAATTACTGTATCCTAAAAATAAATTCTGACCTATTCAGATTTTAAATAAAAAATAAACGATGGCTTAATGTCCTTTCAAGTCTCTTGAGTAGTAATGAAAATTAATTTTATTTAATCTTTCAATGTTGGATTAGGCTTCAATTGTATACCATTGTATCTTATGTTTGAAAATCTTTTAAAGTATTTTAAAATTGAGAGAAAAGGAAAATTGAGATTAAAAAATAATTTAATTTCAACTACTTATGAGTTGTTTGACCATAAACTGTATTATATGTCAAAGAACATGTTTAACTGGATAAAATTGTTGGCTACGTCCTTCATTAAAAGAAATTTTATAATACATTAAAAATAATATAACCAATTAATGCATATATTGTCACGCACATGCAAGCCAAAAGGGAGCACATGTGGCTAACTAGCAAGCTGTCGGCTTAAAGCAAAGCACATGCATGCTATGTGCCTGTCATGCATGATTGGAGGCAATGGATATATATAAAATAAAGAATTGAAGCAACTGTCACCATTATCAAGAATCAAACTAAAACAAAGCAATTCAAAGAGAAAAGAAAAAGAAAGGAGAAGGTGAGAAGGGAAGAAAACAAAAGGAAAAGAGAAGAGGAAAAGAACAAAAGAAGAAAAGATGAAGAAAGAAGAGGAAAAGAACAGAAGAATAAAAGATGAAGAAGAAAAAATAAAGAAAAGAAAAACCGAGAGTGAAAAATAATTTTGAAAAGAGGAATTGAGAGGAAATATTATAGGAAAGAGAGTTGGATAGTTATATCTATATCCATTAAGTCAATAGGTAACGTATTTAAGAAATTTGAACAATTATGATTTAGTTTATGTCATATGTAAAAGTTTTTATATTAGTTCTAACAGTTAATTTTTTAACCCTATATTTTAGGAGAAATCCAAGAATTAAGGAATCTATAGGAGCTCCAACAAACCCCAGAGTGAAAAATGTTTTGTGAGTGGATTACTATTATTACTTACATGTATCCTACAAAGTATTTATGCTTGTTAGTATGATTTAGTATCATGTCATGATTATATGTACTCATATTTTATGATTGATTGAATAATGAGATGTGATTGCCAGATACCATATGTGTACCCTTCCCCATAGGCTCTCTGTATGTGTATTGAGAGTTAGATTACTCGGCCCTTGTGATGTAGTTAATTTCGCTGAGTATTGAGAGGTGTTTCCCCTACTTTACTTGTGCAATGATGATTCCAATGAGTATTAAGAGTTATTTCTCCTAGATATTATTTGGTGCAGTTTTATCATGTATAAATATATGATTTCATGTTTGCTTGTGTAATGTGTTTAGTGCGAAGTTATGTCATACAATTATGTACGAGCGCTAGGGCGCTAATTTATTTTTTCATATATAATTATATCCATTCATTTACCCCACAAGTATACTATTTTCTTATTTACCCCATTTCTTTAAGATTTTCATAGGATTTTGTGCAGTTTAGTTTCTAATCAATTGAGGTTGGGCCACAACACGCATTACTGCATAACTTATATTTTGAGCATGTTTATGTTTATATATATATATCCAAAGTGTATGTATGTACAGTAAGATGTAAACTGTTCAAGTTTTGAATGAGTCACATATGTTATTATATGTTTATAACAAAGGCCGAGACTAGTGTTATGCATTCATGAATTAAATTTATTTCACAAGCTTTAGATATAAGATCACATGATTCACCTCGAATCCAGCAGAGAGGCTGGGCTGGGTTGTGTCATGTATGATATGCACTTACTTAGATTCAATATAACCATTATTTACGTGATGATTTTTCAAAATAAATGTACATATATCATAGTATGATTCACTTTTTATATGGCAGATATGGTACTTATCATGATTCTAAAATTTGTCGCTTTGTTAGAGGCATTTGTTTTAAAATTTTGTGCTAAAAGAAGGTTATTTTAAATTTCAAAGTGTAAAATGTATTTTTATACATTTACACAATACTAAGGATGAAATGGTCTTCAACATAGATTCCTTAATAAATTTTAAGAGAGCTGACAGAAAGTGGTTATTTAGAGAAAAAAAATAGAGAAATTGAACAATGGATGGTGCCTTTATTTAATTTAGTAATAAAATGCATCTAGAAAGTAGAAACTGATGTAGTTCAAAAAGGCGTCTTTTGTTAGAGTATAGTAGAAGTAAGTATATGAAATAAAATGTTGGAGAAATATTTGTGGGGAATAATAATTGCAGAAAAAGGGATCAATAATTGATAAAACTTTATTTTAAAAGTTGGACTATTGGCACCCATCTAGTCTCCTCATCAAACCTTTTTTTTCAGTTATATTTATTTTATTTCCAAGAATTTCCTTTTATTTTCAAAGACGCTCTTTTAGTTTTTCATTTAATCTTTTTTTATTGTTAAAACTCAAAGTAGTATTGTGCTATTTTTCATCTCTTTTGCAATCTTATTGTTATCCTACATACAAATTAAAAAGTTTTCTAGGTGATAAAGTTTGAATGCTAATCATTAGCTTAAATAACACATATTTTAGATTGTAGTTTGAAAGTAATCTTGAGTACGAAAATATTTAATCAATAAGAAATAGGAAAATAAACCATCACTGATCCAAAATAAACCATCACCATTTCAAATTGAAGCATAAAACCGTGAATAGATGCATCTTTAAATAAAAGGATATATTTTTATTATATCTGATACTGTTTAATTAGACATATGACATATCTTTACAATCGGACACCTGTTTAAAGCACCATTTATTTTGAAAATATTCCAATATAAAATATATTATCTGCCTTACATGAGTATTTTGCCAATAATACAGAGCCACCGCGAGTTCAAAAATAATAAAATAATAACATTGTTCACTTACTCGACTGGGCTAGATCGGGCTGGACCTGCTATAAGAATGTGTTACTAGAACGAAGCTTTGCTTGGATTATCACATTCACAGTGAGGGAAATTGAAATTGATGATGGCGCTGGCCGCTCAATTCCTGCTTCGGATTCCCCAACTCGGAAGGAAAAATATAAACTTTCCGTCGTACAAGGATCGCGGGAATTATCAGCCATTGTTCTTGTCTTGCAATTTACAGCACCAATGACAATTGTTCTTCATCTTCTTCTTCTTCTTCTTCGAAGAATTACTTAGAATTGACCGACGATGAGCTGCTTCGCGGATGCGAAATGGACACGTACAAATCGTCCGGACCAGGCGGTCAGCACCGCAATAAGCGCGAATCTGCCGTACGTCTCAAGCACGTACCGACCGGCGTCATAGCGCAGGCCGCCGAAGACCGATCACAGCACAAGAATCACGCGTTAGCTTTGTCGCGCCTCCGCACTCTTTTGGCCCTCAAAGTGAGGAGCAGTGTGAATCTTGATGCGTATTCGCCGCCGCCGCAGCTTCTTCAAATCCTTCCTCCTAAGTCTACTATTAGAAGTTCAGAAGTTGGTCCACAATTTGGACCTAACAATCCTAAATTTGCTTTGGTATTACTCTATTCACTCTTGCTTCGTTTTTTGTTTTCTATTAAAATTTAAGTCATAGTAATGATTTTTTTTTTTTTTTGGTTAACTACAGGGAATGCAAGCTCTGCTTGATCTAATTTTCGCAGTCGAGGGATCTGTATCAGAAGCAGCAAAATTATTGGGGTATTGCATTAAGCTTAATACTCTATCAAGTGATAATTGAACTTTAAAAGGAGAAATTGCTACATGTAATGTGTTTGATTGGCGTTTAGGTTTCCAATATTTTTTTAATTTAAAATTTTTCTCATATGGTGATCTCTTATAAATGTGGCATGTTAAGCACTGGAGCATTGTCACGGTTGATTCTATCGGATGATTATCTTCGAATGGCAGTGAATGAGTTTAGGACTTCTAGGGTATGCTAATTCGTAGCTGATAGTGTGTATTACGATAAGATTCAACCTGTTGATTAATTTAAAATTGTTATCTTCTTTCTTATTTGCGCAACAAATATAATACCTGATGGCATATTTTTAAGTAGCTTTAAAGCATATTTGGCTCTTTGTTTATGAATAATGTTCAATAGCAACCTGCCCCATTGATAAGAGAAATGCATGATATAATTTTTCAAGATGCCAACCTGCATTATGAATTGTTATTGGAAGGAAGTACGATAATAAATTAAGAGCAAAGACTTATTAAAAGATGTATCTTCATTAATACGTGAAATGTATGTTCTGCTTCTCATTCACTTTACCAGAATTACAAAAGTTTTATGTTATTGATGGTTGGATTGTTTCTGGGTTATCCTTGTTTTTAATGGACAATCTTCATTTGAAACATGAAAATTTTAAAAAAACATTCCAATTTGTGCAGGGTATGAAGCCTCTTAAGTAGGACTTCTTGGGTGCTACTATTGTGTTCGGCAAAATTTTTTTTTTCTTTTTTCAGTCACCATAATGGGGGTCATGGTGAAACAACTTGCTATTCACTCTGGACAGGAATGGGCTTCTATAAGTAAAGCACACTTATTTCACTCTTTCCTTAGTATGGAGCTGCTTACCGTTGGGATGAAGATGGTAATAGCAGCTTTAGAAATTAGTTTTCTTCAGTAGGAAAATTCTAAATCTTGGAAAATTTAAAGTTGTACTAGAAAACAAGCTGCCTATTCAACCAATGGCTAAATGTAGCATAGTAGTCTCCTTAGACGATTAATTAGATTGCATTCCTTTTGATCTCTCTCTTTTCATTTTTTCTCCTTTTTGACTTGCACTTCTCTGTTCCTTTCCTCAAAAAAAAAAAAATTTGCACTTCTCTGCTGATGTCTTCCCAATATCCTATGATGTACAAATGCACAAATACTCTTGTTGTGACGTTAACCATATATCGTTTCTTTTTTATTTTGGTCCATTTTCCAACAACATAGAATAGTAAGAAGAATATTTTAATGATGCTTCTCTGCTTTCTTAAATGTATGCTTGTTCTTGTTCACATTTTACTGTTCATCATAATTGGTATGGTCTTTTTTTGGCATCATCAAGCCCCAAATGTGATGAAACATTTTGAATTTCTTATTGATCCAGCCTTCACTTTAGTATAATGTATACACTGTACCTGCAGTAAGTATCATTGATAGTTCTGAATGAGTGCGAAAGCAGACTAGTGTGTAACTTCATGATTTATTTACTGGTTTGCACATCCATATTTCAAATGGTTTACTGGTCTCTGGCCTAAAGAGAGGGAAAATGAAAGACTTGTGAGACAATCCTCATGGCTTTGTTGACATCAATTTGGTGGTTGATTGAGAAATGAATGATCATACATATACATATACATATACATACATACAAATATATATATATATATATATATATATATATATATGATTTCATGGACTAGCATTTGACAGATGACTTGATTATTATTTTTTGTCTGTCTGTTTATTGATTCTGTTGCTCAGTCATAGCTAGACATTGCTCGTTGACCATTTGTTACTGACAGGCTCAAATGAGTGCTTGAACTTTTGCTTTTATCTCTTGTACTTACTTGCTTGGATTTAGTTTGGAAAAGCAAATCAACTAAGATCTAGTCAGGTGAGCTTTGCAGCAAGTGGGGATCTGACCCAAGTCATAATCCAAGTTGAGCAGAATATCCACAAAATCGATCATCTCATCCATGAAACAAAAGCAATTTTGAGAGCCAGCATTGGGGAATCCTTTACAAGACATGAGTTTTGATATTTGATATTATGAAAGTCTTTTATTTGACATGTAAAGGTAGGGATTTACTTTGTTTAACCCCTATTCGTGCTATAGGTTGACGGTAATCTATCACTTAAATGCACTTTTTCCAATCAGCCAATGGCAAGCAAATTGCTAGAATGAAAATGAGGCATAAGTTAAATGCTTTCTTGAAATGTGGTGAAATCATTTGTTTATGGTATTACTTGTCGTGGCAGAAGCATCCTCCTAAAATTATTTATAAGAAACTCTTTTTACTCTCTATGCCAGTGGAGTGGGCCTTCATAAGGAAAGGAAAAGTTGTACCTAAAGTTGTGAAAAGGAAGAATTTGCAAGTAAAAAATGAATATATTATGCATGGCTACATAAATTGGCACATATAGCTTTTGCACCTAATCTGATTATCTCGATTCCTGGACCCATAACTAATATAGCCTAATTATTACACATGATATTTTGCTGCTGCCATACTACTTACATGCGAGTGCTGATTTTTAAACAGAAATATTCAACAGAGCACTGACAGAAACAGAGTTAACACCCGAGCCGGGTTACCGTGTTAATTGAAAACAATTAATTAACAGGACAAAAACACGATAAATCTGGTGGTTTTGTAGTTAATTCTGCCTGCCCTCTGTCAGTTTCTTTAGTATTTTTCCTCATATATTTGACTTATTGACCTATCTGTGGCTGGAAAGAAAAATGATTTAAGTAAACTTTCCAAAATGTTTTATCATTATTTTATTTCTGAATATCAGCAGTGCATCATTTTGAAAATGTAACTGTGGGGTTTCAGGATCCTCTTGAGCCAGTTTTGTTGTTCACAAAACCCCTTGTGCCAGAAAAATTGGACGCTGCAGGTATTGTTCGGCCGTCAGATTCTTCTACGAGGAATGGCACTATAGCACGAACTCACAAATTTCATGGAAGAATTGGCCGAGGGGGCCGGATAGTATTTGATAGATGTAATCCTCTTATGCACTCCTCAACTGATAGTGGCACGTCTTTTTACTTACCACCAAAACCCCGCACATCTATGTACAGTTAAATTGAATACTCGTATTGTCCGAGCTCGAGCATTATTCGTTAGGGAGCCAAGTGTAATTATGCTCCGGCTGATATTTATGTAGTTGAATTGAATACTTCCATTGTCCGAGTTCCAGCAATTATTTGTTTGGGAAGCCAACTGTAATTATGCCAAGGGCAAGCAAAATACTGGGCTTGATGAATCTTTTGAGGCTTGGTCACAGGTATTTCATGCCGTGCATCATCTTGCCTTATTCTTTTTAAAGAAATGACCTTGCCCTAATTTTGCTTTCAAGTTTCAACTCAATGAGCTTTTATTACATCCTCTATTGTTGAAATGCTTGTGCTAATCATAGTATTTTCAAAATTTCCGCCCCAGTTGATTATAAATTTTGTGTGAATGTTACAAGATAAAACTTACCTTTAAAATGTTAACGAACCTGTAAGATTGGACTTCTCTTTAAGACCTTGAATTAAGTGGAGGGTGTTTTGGGGTTAATAAACCAGCAACTATGCATATACTTGGCCAATGTGGAATCCTACTTGTACAGAATAAGGTTGCACAAGACAGTTAAATAGATAACGCAATAGAGACGTCTCTGTATCGACTCAATTCAAACTAATTGTACGACTTCGTTTCTGAAGGAGTCACCATTTTTAGTCCCATTTGGAGAATGTGTACGTCTGGTGTTAATGCTTATAATGAAAATGATGCACTATGTTTGGTGTTTTTCAATTTAAAAATGTGTCTAATAGTGTATTTTCAGAATTGGACTATAAAAATAGAAATAGAGAAAACGATATAAAATTAAGGTAATATAGGACGAAAAACAGTATGGACAAGGAAGCAGAAATATTTGGTATTTTTCATTTTTTTCAATAAAAAAATGAAAACCAAATTTTCAATATCTATTCATCATTTTTGGGGAAAAAAGAAGAAGCTTAAAGAATAAATGAAAGGGTGTTTTAAAACAAAAATGTGATTGCTGTTTGAATAATGACCCTCTCGGTTAGGCAAAACAGTCACATAATCATTTTTTTTAAAACACAAACCTTTTGGTTAAGAAATAATCACACAAATCCGAATCTTTTAGCTAAAAAAGAGTCTGTGTATCTCAAAAGAGACATGTGTGACATTTTCTAAAAACAAAATATCTTTATAGTTATTTTGCCAAATCACGTGGTGCCTTTAGAAATAGGATAGATTTTAATTTGCCCCCAATTTAAAATGAAAATCTTTAATTTATCACCTAAAAGTAATTTACCCTATTTATTTTTAAGAAGATTAAAAAAAAGAAAATTCATCAATACATTCCTTATTTGCCCCTCATCTTTTGGACGAAAATGAAGAATAAATTGAGGTTTACATTGAGAGCAAATTAGAGATTATCATTTTATTTGGGAATGAATTGAAGTTTATCCTTATGAATAAAAAATTCAAGAGAAGTACATGAAAAAGGTAATAATTTTCACTTTTTATGGAGTATTTGGATAAGGGTATTTGCACCCCACTATTTTTGTAAATCCACCCTACTTCTAGAAACTAATTGCAATGAATTCACAATATTTTTTAAAAAAATACAAATTAATAAAAAATTTGTATAGTTAATCAGTTAAATCCTTCTATTGATTTTTTTTCTTGGGTTTTTTGACCATCTTTAATCTTAAAACTTTAATACAAGTTTTATTTTAGTATTTTATTATTATGATATATAGCGACTAAATTACCATAATAAACATGAGTTATTGTATCTAATAATTTATGTATCTAGCTTATAATCTAATATTTTAAAATAAAATTTAATTGTTTTTTCTTTACTTTTATGTGTAAATTACATAAAATTGACATCCCAATAATTTACACGAGTATCATGCCCTAAAGATACTATTTTAGCTTAATTAAAGATTAAAACTCATACTAATAAAATAGTATTAGAAACAATGAGTTTGGTACAAAATTAGAAAAATATTAAAGTTAAAGTAAATTCTTAATAGTTTTACCTTATAAGGGTAAAAAAATCAATTTAAATTTATGACAAAGCAATCTTTGTAACCAAATATAATAAAATAATCTAAATCAGGAGAAAGTGAACTAAAATAAATTTAGTCAATTACTTCTACAAAGTTCTTCTTTGTTTGAAAATTTTTAAGCATAGCATGTATGTTTTATAATTATTTTTTAAAAAATGGGATGAGTTTGCAAAAATTATTGGACGGAAATACCAATCACCCGGAGTATTTTAGTAAAGCACCTGATATTCGTTTCAGACGAAGTATTATCATCTTGATTTTTGAGGAATATCAGTAAAATTTTCATATAATAGTGGAATAAGCCCAATAAATAATTATATAAAAAGTTTTGGAGTCATAGTAGTCTCATAGAGGTGGAAGCAGGGGAGGAGCAGGCCAAGCCAGGCCACAAAAAATATTCAATTGAAAAAGCAAGAAAAGAATGAGCGTGTGGATGGTAAGGGCTCGGGCTCCCTCTTTCATTATTCCAATAACAACACTCAGGATTGGAAATGGAAATGGAGATGTAAAAGGCCTGCGCTTGCCCCTATTGAGCAATAAGAGTTGGCAGTTTCAGTTGCAGTTCCAGCAGAGGAATAAGGAGAAGAAGAAGAGACAAAATGTTACCATCAGTTATACTAACAGTAGCAGTGGAGGGGATTCTGCTTCTGCTGCACTGGAACTGGAGGTTAATGAGATAAGGGAGAGTTGCAAAATGTGGAAATGGAAGGGTCAGTACTCCATCAATTACTTGGTTTCTTCAACTCCAAATTCACATCCCGATTCTCCTCCTCTACTCCTTCTCCATGGCTTTGGTGCCTCCATTCCTCACTGGCGCAGGTTAGCGAGATAAGATTGCTCTTTCTTGTTGTGAATTGTCTAGCGGGTTGACTATTGAGTGCAAAAAAATGTAGCTCCTTTATTGTGAATTCAATTCAAATTATGTTCTGGGTATTTTCGACTGTAATATTTTTTTTTTGTATGGAGCATGTCTTTACCTTATGTATGTAATATCTCTGACTCTGTTATGTATTATGAACTCCAGGGATGGATTTATATGTGTTATACTTCTAATAATTAATTAAGATGAATGAAGCAAAAGAATAATGAAGGTAAATCTATTCGTTATTTCCTGGTGCATTGGCATTAACAGCTAGTTCTATTCCTTGCACCTAGATGATGACAAACCGGTGATCTGAGTTTCAGGGTGCCATTTCATATTACCCTTTTATGGATATAGGCTTCTTCCATTTTCCGATTCTTAATCTAGTGAAAAAGTATTCATTTTACTGCTCCGTTGAAAAGGGGAATGAAAATTTGCTTGTGCACCATTCCTTTATCCTATTAAACAATGTGAGGAATTGATATTTTTCTTGTCATCTCTGAGGTAATTTCAGGAATATTGGCACCCTGGCAAAGAGCTACACGGTTTATGCAATTGACCTTCTTGGATTTGGTGCTTCAGATAAGCCAGCTGGTTATTCATATACCATGGAGGCATGGGCTCAGGTATGCACTGTTCCCTAGCCAGAAGTTGGATCTTTCTCTGTACTTATGTCATCAATCGCTTGACCTTTAGTTATTTTCCTTGGTAACTTGAGTGAGATTCACTGATACAGCTAATATTGGATTTCCTGGATGAAGTTGTTCAGAAGCCAACTATGCTTATAGGTAACTCTGTTGGAAGCCTAGCTTGTGTTATTGCTGCCTCAGGTATATTTATTTTAACTTCCCCTTGGACATCAGATATTCTTCAACTTGCTTGCAAAGAAACACTTGTCCCTAATTATCCTTTTTGGTATCTATGGTTTACGATAAACCTGCTATATTTTCTACCATAAGAATCTAGTCAAACCCTTGTTCGAGGGCTTGTTCTGTTGAATTGTGCTGGTGGCATGAACAACAAGGCAATTGTTGATGATTGGAGAATCAAGCTATTGTTCCCATTGCTTTGGTTCGTTGATTTTTTGTTGAAGCAAAGGCCAATTGCTTCTGCTATATTTGAGCGTGTGAAACAAAGGTATTTTCTCTTCTCTCTATTCAGTCCATTGTTCATTATCCCAAGACACTAGAGTCAAAATTAAAAAAAAAAACTCTATGATGTGTATACATTGGTGCTGTAGGGAAACACTGAGGAATATTTTACTGTCCATTTATGCAAATAAGGAATCTGTGGATGAAACACTGGTTGAGGTATTAATATTCTCCACTTAGATGCCATTTTAACCTGTTACAAAAATGGCTTCTCATAATTCATGAATCGACCTCAAAACTGCAGATCATACGAGAGCCCGCCAATGAGGAAGGGGAACTTGATGCATTTGTTTCGATTGTAACAGGCCCACCAGGGCCGAACCCAGTTCAATTGATGCCATCAATCTCTATACCTGTACTAGTTTTATGGGGTGATGAGGATCCATTCACACCCCTCGATGGACCTGTTGGTAAATACTTCTCATCTCTGCCTTCTAAACTCTCAAATGTGAAGCTAATTGTATTGGATGGAGTAGGACATTGCCCCCATGACGACAGGCCTGAGTTGGTCCATGAAAAGCTGCTTCCTTGGTTGGCTGAAACATTTAATTTCTGAGGAATTTACTTTCTCATCAGCAAGTTTTAACGAGCATTATTTATTATTCCTATTGTAAAAAGACAAAACAACTCTTGTATTTATGTTGTATATATCAATTCTTATTCAACCGCTTGGTTATCTTTTGGCGCCGAAAGGAATGTTGGAGAAACTGATCTCTGACAAGTTGTAGAAGCTCCAAATTGATTCAAGAAATATATCAAATTATTCAATAAAAAATCAAATTCAGCACAATAATAAAGAATAATGATTTAGTAACCCATATTGCTCATGTCAATGATATGTGAATGATAGGATCCAATTTTATACATGAAAAAGATACAATAATCTAAATCGAAATATAAGTTCACAGGCATCTTCAATCCTTTCCTTACAAATCATTTTTGTAAATATAAATTCTAACCATAGACGATACCACATCAACTATGGAATCAAATGCACCATTCCAAATATGGAATTGGTAGAGATACTTGAAAAAGTGCATACATGTTTAAGCAAATGGATTCACAACTCAGGTGAGTTGAGTGAAAATGACACCTATCTCAGTCTTCTTCGTTACAGTTGAAACATGTGCTTGGGTCTTCCATTGACGTAGGATCTGGGGTGTGAAGTAATCTGTGAATTTTATTCAATGAATAGAAGCATTGATGCTTCTTAAGAGAAGTTTGATTAGGGATGGCAAAACATCGGGTCGGGCTTGGGCTTGGCCAAACCCAACCCGACCCGATCAACAAAGAATTAAAGCCCGACCCTAAAAAAGTCCTACCTATTTATAGTTAGGGTCGGGTCGGGCCTGACCCGAATCGGGCCAACATCGGGTCGGGCTAGGCCCGACCCTACCGAAACTATTTTCCACCCACAATTCAATGTTGAAAAATCAACTTCTTCATTGCATATATAAGAATTCGAATGAGGCAATGAAGCATCTACCATTTAACTAATAAATAATTTATTTTTTTAAAACCATGATACACAAATATATATCAAATATTTTCAATGCAATTAAATTAAAAACACACAATGCAATTAAATTAAAAATACACAAAGTAATTCCACAACCATTTTATCCATACACAATTCAATTTAACAACCCAACATAAAAAATAAAAAATAAAAAACTCATGTCTTATATAAATAAAAACACAATGCAATTAAATTAAAAACACACAATGTAATTCCACAACCATTTTAGTCATACACAATTCAATTCAACAACTCAACATAAAAAATAAAAAAAAAACTCATGTCTTATACAAATAAAAATACAATACAATTAAATTAAAAACACACAATGTAATTCCACAACCATTTTAGTCATACACAATTCAATTCAACAACTCAACATAAAAAAAAAAAAAAACTCATGTCTTATACAAATAAAAATACAATACAATTAAATTAAAAACACACAATGTGTGATGTTGTGAGGATGTGCTGTGTGCGTGTGTTAACTTGTGTTAGTTTTTTTTTTTTTTTAAATAGGGTCGGGTCGGGTCGGGTCGGCATTAAGCCCGACCCTGACCCTAAATTTGTTCAGGCCTTAAAATCTTGGCCCTAATCCGACCCTAAACTTGAAAATTCGGGCCAAAGTCCTAAAAATTAGGGTCGGGTCAATCGGGCCAAAAATAGGATCGGGCTAAATTGCCAAGCCTAAGTTTGATGCTTATTTATTTGTTTTATTTAGTTTCTGTAAGTCAAATGGCTAAACCCATAATTTAATATCACGAGGAGGTATAGTTTACGCTTATTAAGAGGAGTTTGATGCTCTCTCGCAACATTAACAATCTTCTTTTATTGCTTGTAATTAGATTTCTGTTGGGTATTTATAGCATGTTTAGTCTGTTATGCTGTCTGAATGAATGACTGTGAACTGAGCATGGGCTGAACTGCCTTGCCATACGCTCGGCCTCCTTCGCTTTAAATTTTATTTGAACGTATTATATTTATTTGGTTTATTTAAAAATTTAAAATCCCTTCCAGTCTTATAAATTTTCTTTTTTTAAATACGTTATATGTTATATGTTTGGCCTTTTTCTTTTTTTGTTTGTTATACGTATTTTAGAATTAAAAGTGGTGCCCAAGTCATGCAGTAGGATGAGTGGCATGTTTTCATTTGTAGCGATATGGGACCACAACATTACTCTGCCAATAAGAACTTGGTGCACGTCTTATAATATCCCATACTGCTAGCGAATGAGCATTTTTACTGGTTTATAAGATACGTGCTCTCCGAACTAAGTAGGTTTGTTTTGAGTTGCTATGTGCGCAATGTAGGAAAGAAAACCAATAATTTTAATTTTACAATACACATCATGTGCTTTTCATATGTTATACTCATCATCTAATAAGGTAAAGTTCAATGCTGTAGTGAGAATTTGTGTTGCATGCACCTGATCCCTCCAAAGTTATTACATTAATGTTTTGTTCCAAGAACTGATTTTAGCATTTTCTCCTATTATTATTAGTCATTAGAAAAAGGAAAGCAATAAAAATAGATTCATGAAAATATCAATCTTCTACGTTACAGTTGAAACATCTGCTTAGATCTGACATTGAATTCGTAGAATCTGGGGTGTGAAGTAAATGGATCCCACATTTTTTCACCCCGCAGCACTGGCACTCCAAAGGTGGAAAAACATTAAAGTGGACTGCCTCAGGAATGCAATTGCATTTCCAAAAACCATTAAAATCCTCTTCACAGAATAGATAGTACCCAAAATGTAAGTGATCTGATTCTACATAATTAACTCTGCTATGAGATAATCGTGTGTCATGCGTACCACAATCTTTGGTGGTTTTCACTTTGAGCTCAAAAGAAAATGAAAACCATCTGCCACAATCTACATGACGGTCTGAAAATGCTAAAATAGCACTAAATGCAATGCCCTGCACTCTGCTATTATTGAAGAAATCTGGCGGCATCTCCAAGGTTATAAAAGATCCCACACTTTGAAACTCAAACCACTTTGGAATTTCATTCCCGAGTAGTAAGATATGACCTTTGCCCGTGGAAAAACCTCTCTGTACCAAAAAAACATAATTTTAAACCCAAAAAAAAAAAAGATTGTAGAAATTGTAAGTAGAGAGAGTTAAAGACACACATTTAGCCATACTTCTTGCCATATTTCTTGCAAACGTACAACTGGCGTATGGTTCGTATGCTGAATTCTCAGGGTATCTTCAACAATTCCTGCAGTAGAATTACCTTCCAATTTAAAATTATTGCTCCGGTCAAAAAAAATTGCCTGTAAGATTCATAACTTAGAGAACAAACCTAAAAATGGTTGCAGTGCCAAGCAACCTCGTTCAAGGAATGGAGGCTTTTGTACGAATTCGAACCTCTCACAATAACTTAAGAGGATGTATCGCAACATAAATAGTTGGATAATACTTTCTGGTATTCTCTCAATATTGGTTTTCGCCAGATTCAATATTAATGGCGACGATAACTGGCCAAGACATTCGGGCAATCTCTGAAGATTTGAGCAACCACGGAGACTAAGAAGTCCAAGAGACTTCAACTTACAGAGGCTACTTGGGAGACTCTTAAGCCTTTTACAATCTGAAAGGTCTAACAACCAAAGCCTAAGTAGAAGCTCAAATGATGAGGGTAGTTCTTCAATTGCAGTTCCACTTAAAAATAGTTGGCCTACGTTACCAGATGAGATCTCTGGAAGCCTCTTCAGCTTTGAACAACCCGAAAGATCAAGTTCAGTAAGAAATTCAAAATTAAATATTCCAGCTGGAAGACTTTTCAGGCTTTTGCTACCTCTTAGATTCAAGATAACTAGCTTGTTCAGATGTGGAATCAACGTGGGGTTTGGAGTTTTGGCAATTAGCTTCTTGCAGGCACCATGGATTAGCTGGTTTAACTTACTATAATGCTGCTCGGTCAAAAAAGAGGCAAAGATAAAAGCATTACTATGTATGATAATTTAACGTTCTTATTGAAAGATTGCACATATATATTAAGGTAAACATACCTTCACACCATTCCAAAGTTGTTCAATGTCGCTATTAGGCACTTCAAGAAACACAAGTTTCTCTGCACTAAGGTTTGAAGGTAATGACTTTAACGGATATCCATGCCAGTGAAGATATTTCACTTCAGCAAATCCGAGGTCTTGCAAATAAGACACCTTGCATTTGTTCTCCCCATTGAATGATGAACTATAGAATTTTAAAAATCTCAATTTACGCATCTTTGTGAAAGTATTGGGATTTAGATGGATCTCTTTTACTCTTGACATATCCAAACAGATACCCTTAATTTTTTCTGTCCCCTAAAAATAAATAAAAAAATCAATAAAGTTAACATCAAATGAAAAATGATAATTATATTCCACTAGTGATTAACACTTCAGCTCCACCAAGACAAATTTTCGGGGCAAGTTTGTCACTCATTCACAATTAAAGGTAGTTTAGTTATTAATTCAACTTTAATTTGTCCTTGTGTGGTGTTTATGTCAGATTGGAGTGGGGTTCTCCTTCATTACTCAAATTAAATTTCAATAATTCATGTTTATTGTTATTGCTGGGCAGTTAAACTCTTAATTGCAAATGCACAAAGAAACATAATAGCACAAGTAATACTTAACATAAAACTTCTGTATGTGTACTATACAAATTTATATATCAATTATGCTTGCAAACGGTTATGCAAGTTGTCAATCGCATTTATAATTTATTACTACATCATCCAACCACTATTGTTTTTCTAATCATTGTCACTCTTCTATTAATTCTAAGACTCATTTGCTCGAGCGTATATAAATATATTCACATCAAGTTTTGAAACACTACAATATTCCAAAAAAATAATTCACAACAACTGCTTACCGTATTATATGTAAGAACTTCGTAGATATCCTCATGATGCCACAATCTACTGCGGTTTTTTGGATTAATTGATTCTTGTCGAACAATTTCCCTACCCAATTCTTGTAATAAATCATGCATTGTTATCTTTTTGTGTGAATCAATGGCAATGAGAGACTTATCAACAAGAACACTTATTCCTATTTCTGGGTAGAAGCCGCTTGCATTAAAGAATTTCATTATAGGATTTACATGCTCACCTTGAAAGAAACAAGCAACATCAAGGAAAATACTTTTCTCTTTATCGTCCAAATCATCATAACTTATTTTTAATACCTCTAGAATACTTGGATGGAGGATTCTTTGCAATTTATCTATTGCGCTTTCCCAGACTTCTTTTTCCCTTTTATGCAGAAAGCAACCCAAAACTGTAAGAGCTAAAGGAACACCTTGAGCATATTTCATTACTTTGCTTGAAAGTTCCTCATAACCAACATCAGGATGGTTTTGTTTGAAGGCATGTCGACTAAAAAGCTCAATAGCGTGATGATATTCTAATGCCTTCATCTCATAGATTTTCCTCACCCCCCAATTTCTAAGCACTTGTTTATTTCTGGTGGTTATTATGATTCGACTCACAGGCGTCAACCAATCAAGACTTCCAATTAAAGATTCTAATTGGCTGAAGCAAGTCACATCATCAAAAGCAATCAGAACCTTCATGTGGCTGATCCTTCTAAAATTGAGGCCAATACCAGGAATCGCATTTTTATCCTTCAATAAATTTGAAAGAAGTTTTTGTCGTAAGCAAGCTAATCCTCCTGGTCTTTGTGACTCTTCTCTAACATTTTCGAGGAAGCAAGAACCTTCAAAATCACCCGAGATTTTGTCGAAAATAGCTCTAGCGATTGCTGTTTTGCCTATACCACCAATGCCCCAAATCCCTAAAGCGTAAACACCTTTAGACTCAACACCTAATAGAGATTCAATTTCCTCAACTTTTAATTCCACTCCAACCAGCTGGTTTTTGTTATCACGCGGCCGAAACACTTCATCCAATCTTTTCAAAATGTGATTAACAACTTCATTTATAAGTTCCGACTCACGCCTAGCAAATACATAAAATTAGCCGCGGTAACTTCAAATTAATTAATAGGAGGAATTTGGATTAAATATGAAATAAGGTAGATTGTCAATTTTCCTATTGAAATTAATATATACCACTATAAGTCTACAATCTCACAATAAATTGATAACTTTTAAGTTGCAGGAATATGCGTGAGTTTTTTTTTTTTTTTAATCGTGGTATATGAGTGAGAGGTTGAAATTGCTTAAAAAACATAGAGCACCACTAATTTTGTTAGATATATATTGTAAAATTCTCTTGCTTTTATTATTAATTCTATCAAAATTATTTTATAATTATAGAGCACAAAAGTGAGGAAGTCTAGAATTTGATGCCTGAAAAAATTTAACTAAGAGTGCTGCGTGAATTTTATGTACAGTGTTGAATATTAGTATGCGAAATTAAGAGTAACTTTTTCACCTGATGCACTGAGAAGGAAAGCCAGACAAACTGGCTGCTTCCTTCAAAGCTTTCCTCCAAGTTTGCAGCTTCTTTGAATTCTCCTTAAATCTTTCTTCAAGCTTCGAAAACGAATCCCCAAAACTCCCAGTTTGGTTTCTCACGTCTGATGGATCAACCCGATAGAAAACCGGAATCAGAATCTGTGCATACTCTTTCTTGCACTCGAGGATCTTTACAAGTTCATCGAGACACCATCTGGAAGAAGGGTATGATTCAGAGAAAATGATAACTGAAATGGCTGATGCTTCAATTGCGTTCACAAGAGACTCTGAAATTTCATCTCCTCTGTTGAGCTGGTCATCAATGAAAGTTTGGATATTTTGTCGAGACAGAGCTGAATAGAGATGGCTAGTAAAGTTGTCACGGGTGTCCTCTCCTCTGAAACTAACAAAAACATCATATTTCTTGTTGTTTCGATAAGAAGAAGCCATAATCAACAGAAACAGTTGAATTGATTAGAGAGAGATTTTGATTCGGATGAAAACAATTATTGAACCAAACGTGCGTGACTCTGTAGAATAAATCGATGCTATGAACCTTCCTTCAAGTTCCGTGATAGTTTTTCAATTTCATCTCATTGTCCAACCACCGTGCACTCCACGATGATTGATTAATTCCACTGCTTTGTAGACTTCTAGCTGAAAATTCCACACGAACACCATACTTATCAAGACACGTGCTTCTGTGCTTTCATACTCATAGAATAAATTTATTTTGATGGGAGGAAAACAATTATTGAATCCAATGTGCGTGACTCTGTAGACTAAACCGATGCTATGAACCTCCCTTGAAGTTCGGTGATAATTTTTTCAACATCTCATTGTCCAAGCACCGTGGACTGTACGATGACTGAATTTACTTTGTGGACTTTTTGCTGAAATTTCCACATGAACACCATACTGTCAACACACGGCTTCTGTGCTTTCACACTCACAAGTCATAACTATCAGCAACGACCAGGGAGATATTTTAATTTTTATCGCTCAATTTATCGTATCAGTCCTCGTCTCTCAGTTAATTGTATTTAATTTTGAAAATTATCTTATTTATCATTTTTGTTTAAAACAAAAGCTACCTAACCTTTTTTTTCCCTTAATGTTGCTTGTTTATTTATTTATTTGTTTTTTGGGGAACTTATGTCTAAGTTTTAGATCTTTACATTTGAATACAAAAAGTGAATTTTGTGACTTTTATCAAAATGAAAACATATATTGAATGGAAAGTAAATACTATATCTTAAAGATATTTCTATTAAATATAGTTATTTCTTAAACTATAAAGTTTAATCCATTTATTCATTTTGACTTATAAGGACAAAAATGTCAAATAATCATGTTTATTTTTTAAAAAATTATTAAAAAATAAGATGTCACTTAATTTTCAGATATTAAAAAAAATAAACATATTATTTAGACATTTATGTTAAGACTTCACCCAAATTCAAGCCTATTCAAATTTTAAATAAAAAAAAAGCTACCTTAGTAGTGATGAAAATTAATTTATTTGATTTTCTATGTTGGACTAGGCTTCAATTGTATATTATTGTATCTTATGTTTGAAAATCTTTTAAACTATTTTAAAAATCGATATTATCTACCAAACAAACATTTTATTTCAACTACTTTTGACTTATTTGACCCATAAATTAAATAATGGATGGTGCGTTCGGTTAGTTTCTCAATAAAATAGATCTAGAAACTGATGTAGTTCAAAAAGGCATCTTTTGTTGTCACACTAGTAGCAGAAGTAAATATGCGAAATAAAATATTGGAAATATATTCGTGAGGAATAATAATTGTGGAAAATTGGAGAAATAATTGATGAAACTTTATAGGTACAAAGAATAATAATCATAATAGTAAACTGTATGAATTAACAGTGCTGCGAAACACAATATTGTTTTTCTCAAGACGTTATTTACTCCCTCTTCCAATTGAGTGATATACATAAGTTAAGCAAATATGCCTCCATGATATAATGAAGTGCTTGTGTTTATTTGCTGTATTATGCTCTAACAAAAGCAAACCTAAATGTCCTTGTATGTTGTAAGCTTACAAAAAATTAATATATTGTTCCTGCAAAAAATAATATATTAAGGATTTGATGCATAAAATATAGATGTATTATGCAGAAATTCGTTTTAGGAAAGAGGGGTTAAAATAAAAAAAGAAAAAAAAGAGTGGTGCAAGAAGATATATGGATCACGAAATGGCGTAACTTCTATTTATAGAAAATGTTGCGACTTTTATTTATAGATAATCATGTATGTGCTCCTTCATTTAGGTTGTCTTTTTACTTATAGATAATCATGTTCTATGCTCTAGTGTGAATTTGTGTTGCTTGCACCAAATCCCTCGAAGGTAATTGCATGCACCTGATCCCTCCAAAGTTATTACATGAATGTTTTGTTCCAAGAACTGATTTTAGCATTTTCTCCTATTATTAATAATCATTAGAAAAAGGAAAACAATAAAAATAGATTCATGAAAATATCTGTCTTCTACGTTACAGTTGACACATCTGCTTGGATCTTACATTGAATTCATAGAATCTCGGGTGTGAAGTAAATGGATCCCACATTTTTTCACCCCGCAGCACTGGCACTCCAAAGGTGGAAAAACATTAAATTGGACAGCCTCAGGAATGCAATTGCATGTCCAAAAACCTTTAAAATCCTCTTCACAGAACAGATAGTACCCCAAATGTAAGTGATCTGATTCTACATAATTAACTCTGCTCTGAAATAATCGTGTGTCATGCGGACCACAATCTTTAGTGGTTTTCACTTTGAGCTCAAAAGAAAATGAAAACCATCTGCCACAATCTACATGACGGTCTGAAAATGCTAAAATAGCACTAAATGCAATGCCATGCACTCTGCTATTATTGAAGAAATCTGGCGGCATCTCCAAGGTTATAAAAGATCCTACACTTTGAATCTTAAACCACTTTGGAATTTCATTCCCAGGTAGTACGATATGACTTTTGCTCGTGGAAAAATCTCCCTATACCAAAAAAAACATAATTAAACCCCAAAAAAAAATTGTATAAATTGTAAGCAGAGAGAGTTAAAGACACACATTTAGCCATAATTCTTGCCATATTTCTTGCAAACGTACAACTGGCGTATGGTTCGTATGCTGAATTCTCAGGGTATCTTCAACAATTCCTGCAGTAGAATTACCTTCCAATTTAAATTATTGCTCCGGTCAAAAAAAATTGCCTGTAAGATTCATAACTTAGAGAACAAACCTAAAAATTGTTGCAGTGCCAAGCAACCTCGTTCAAGGAATGAAGGCTTTTGTACGGATTCCAACCTCCCACCATAACTTAAGAGGAGGTACCCCGACACGAAAAGTTGGATAATGCTTTCTGGTATTCTCTCAATATTGGTTTTCGCTAGATTCAATATTGTTGGGTAGGATAATTGGCCAAGACATTCGGGCAATCTCTGAAGATTTGAGCAACCACGGAGACTAAGAAGTCCAAGAGACTTCAACTTACAGAGGCTGCTTGGGAGACTCTTAAGCCTTTTACAATCTGAAAGGTCCAAGTACCCGAGCCTATGTAGAAGCTCAATTGATGAAGGTAGTTCTTCAATTGCAGTTCCACTTAAAAATAACCAGCTTATATTACCTGATGAGATCTCTGGAAGCCTTTTCAGTTTTGAGCAGCCCGATAGATCAAGTTTGGTAAGAAATTCCAAGTTAAATATTCCAGATGGAAGACTTTTCAGGCTTTTGCTACCTCTTAGATTCAAGATAACTAGCTTGTTCAGACTTGGCATCATCGTGGGATTTGGAGTTTTGGCAATTAGCTTCTTGCAGGCACCATGGATTAACTGGTTTAACTTACTATAATGCTGCTCGGTCAAAAAAGAGGCAAAGATAAAATCATTACTACGCATACCTTCACACCATTACGTTCTTATTGAAAGATTGCACATGAATATTAAGGTAAACATACCTTCACACCATTCCAAAGTTGTTCAATATCGCTATTAGGCACTTCAAGAAACACAAGTTTCTCTGCACTAAGGTTTAAAGGTACTGACTTCAACGGATATCCATGCCAGTGAAGATATTTCACTTCAGCAAATCCGAGGTCTTGCAAATAAGACACCTTGCATTTGTTCTCCCCATTGAATGATGAACTATAGAATTTCAAAAATCTCAATTTACGCATCTTTCTGAAAGTATTGGGATTTAGATGGATCTCTTTTACTTTTGACATATCCAAACAGATACCCTCAATTTTTTCTGTCCCCTAAAAATAAATATAAAAAATCAATAAAGTTAACATCAAATCAAAAATGATATTTATATTCCACCAGTGATTAACACTTCTGCTCAACCAAGACAAATTTTTGGGGCAAGTTTGTCACTCATTCACAATTAAAGGTTGTTTAGTTATTAATTCAACTTTAATTTGTCCTTGTGTGGAGTTTATGTCAGATTGGAGTGGGGTTCTCCATCATTACTCAAATTCTGTATGTGTACTATACAAATTTATATATCAATTATGCTTGCAAACGGTTATGCAAATTGTCATCGCATTTATAATTTATTGCTACGTCATCTAACCACTATTGTTTTTTCTAATCATTGCCACTCTTCCATTAATTCTAAGACTCACGAGTGCGAGCGTATGTAAATATATTCACATCAAGTTTTTAAACACTACATTATTCCAAAATAATAATACACAACAAACTGCTTACCGTATTATACGTAAGAACTTCATAGATATCTTGATGATGCCAGAGCCTACTGCGGTTTTCAGGATTAGTTGATTCTTGTCGAACAATTTCCCGACCCAATTCTTTTAGTAAATCATGCATTGTTATCTTGTTGTATGAATCAATAGCAATGAGAGACTTATCAACAAGAACACTCATTCCAATTTCTGGGTAGAAGCCACTTGCATTAAAAAATTTCATTACTAGATCTACATCCTCACCTTGAAAGAAACAAGCAACATCAAGGAAAATATTTTTCTCCTTATCGTCCAAACTATCATAACTTATTTTTAATACCTCAAGAATACTTGGATGGAGGATTCTTTGCAATTTATCTATTGCACTTGCCCAGACTTCTTTTTCCCTTTTATGCAGAAAGCAACCCAAAACTTTAAGAGCTAAAGGAACACCTTGAGCATATTTCATTACTTTGCTTGAAAGTTCCTCATAACCAACATCAGGATGGTTTTGTTTGAAGGCATGTCGACTAAAAAGCTCAATAGCGTGATGATATTCTAATGCCTTCATCTCATAGATTTTCCTCACCCCCCAATTTCTAAGCACTTGTTTATTTCTGGTGGTTATTATGATTCGACTCACAGGCGTCAACCAATCAAGACTTCCAATTAAAGATTCTAATTGGCTGAAGCAAGTCACATCATCAAAAACAATCAGAACCTTCATGCGGCTGAGCCTTCTAAAATTGAGGTCAATATAAGGCATCACATCTTTATCCTTCAATAAATTTGAAAGAAGTTTTTGTCGTAAGCAAGCTAATCCTCCAGGTCTTTGTGACTCATCTCTAACATTTTCGAGGAAGCAAGAACCTTCACAATCACCCGAGATTTTGTCGAAAATAGCTCTAGCAATTGCTGTTTTGCCTATACCACCAATGCCCCAAATCCCTAAAGCGTAAACACCTTTAGACTCAACACCTAATAGAGATTCAATTTCCTCAACTTTTGATTCCACTCCAACCAGCTGGTTTTTGTTATCACGGGGCTGAAACACTTCATCCAGCAGTCTCTTCAAAATGTGATTAACAACTTCATTTGTAAGTTCCGACTCACACCTAGCAAATACATAAAATTAGCCAAAGTAACTTCAAATTAATATGAGGAATTTGCATTAAGTATGAAATAAGGGAGATTGTCAGTTTTCTTATTTAAATTAATATATACCACCACTAGTCTACAATCTCCCAGTAAATTAATAACTCTTAAATTACAAGAATATGTGTGAGTTTTTTTTTTTTGAGAAATTATCACTGCACTACCTCTCTTTTGTCTTATGTTCATCCAATAGCCACAAAATTTTAATATATTCTTTTCACCACCTTTCTTTTTAAATTTGTATCAATTAGCCACTTTTACACTAACACCGTTAAATAATTTAAACAAACTGACAAATTTACCCCTAAATAAACTAAAAGGTCATTTTATTTTATAAAAATTTTGAAAAATAAAAAATTATAATTAAACATAAATCCCAAATAGAGGTGCGCAGCCAATTTTTATTAAATTTAGATTTTACAAAATTTTAATAATTATTTTTATTAAATTATAATTTTGCAATATTTTAATAAAAATAACTGAATTTATTATTAAAAAATTATAATTTTGTAAACTTTTATTAAAATAAATGAATTTATTTATTAAAAAATCCCAAAATTTTAATAATTTAGGGGATTTTTATTAAATCCCAAAATTTATAATTATTTTTATAATTATAACTTTTTATTAAAATAATATTTATTAAAAAATAAAATTGTAATTTTGGGATTTATTTTTAATTAAATTTAGGAGTATTTTATAATTATAATTTTTTATTTTCAATGTTTTTATAAAATAAAAATGGTCTTTTAATTTATTTAAGAGTAAAATTATCATTTCATTTAAATTATTTTACGGTGTTGGTGCAAAAGTGGCTAATTGATACAAATTTAAAAAAAAAATGTGGTGCAAAGAACATGTGAGAATTTTGTGGTGGTTGGATGAACATTAGGTAAAAGAGAGGTGGTGCAATGATAATTTCCCTTTTTTTTTTATAATGGCGGCATATGAGTGAGAGGTTGCAATTGCTTAAAAACGACAGACCGCCGCTAATTTTGTTAGATATATATTGTAAAATTCTCGAGCTTTTATTATTAATTCTTTCAAAATTATTTTGTAATTATGGGAGCACAAAAGTTGGGAAGTCAGGAAGTCTAGAATTTGATGCTTAAAAATTTTTAAAAGTGTAGTTTAGCATCTGGAAAATTTAAAAAAGAAAAAAGAAAAATACCCAATTCTTTATAGTTTTATTTTGAAAGAAATTAATTTGATTAGCAAGTAGCTTAATTTGACTAGCAAGTAGCTTAATGTTTTAGGCCTAGCTCCTATTCATATATCTTTACAGTGTTGAATATTAGTATGAGAAATTAAAGGTAACTTTTCACCTGATGTTAAGAGAATTAAAGCCGGACAAACTGGCTGCTTCCTTCAAAGCTTTCCTCCAAGTCAGCAGCTTCTTTGAATTCTCCTTAAATCTTTGTTCAAGCTTCGAAAATGAATCCCCAAAACTCCCAGTTTGGTTTCTCACGTCTGATGGATCAACCCAATAGAAAATCGGAATCACAATCTGTGCATACTCCTTCTTGCACTTGAGGATCTTTACAACTTCATCGAGACACCATCTGGAAGATGCATACCCTTCTGAGAAGACGATAACTGAAATGGCTGATGCTTCAATTGCATTCATCGTGACTCCGAAATTTCGTCTCCTCTGTTAAGTTGGTCATCAATGAAAGTTTGGATATTTTGTCGAGACAGGGCTGAATAGAGATGGCTAGTAAAGTTGTCCCGGGTGTCCTCTCCTCTGAAACTAACAAAAACATCATACTTCTTGTTGTTTCGAGAAGAAGAAGACATAATCAACAGAAACAGTTGAATTGATTAGAGAGATATTTTGATTCGGATGAAAACAATTATTGAACCAAACGTGCGTGACTCTGTAGAATAAATCGATGCCATGAACCTTCCTTCAAGTTCCGTGATAATTTTTCAATTTCATCTCATTGTCCAACCACCGTGCACTCCACGATGATTGATTAATTCCACTGCTTTGTAGACTTCTAGCTGAAAATTCCGCACGAACTCCATACTTATCAAGACACGGCTTCTGTGCTTTAATGCTCATAACTGCCAGCAATAAGTAGGGTTGATATTTTAATTTTTATCTATGAATTTATCTTATCGGTCCTCATCTCTCAATTAATTGTATTTAGTTTCCAAATTATTCTTTTTTTTTTGTTTTAATAGCTCGTATTCATGTTCCTTAGCATTTATTTTAAACATTTGAAGTTTAACTTTTTTAAAAAAAATTAGTTTTTTTTTTAACATATGTTTGATTTTTAGATATTTACATTTAAATTAAAAAAATAAATTTTTACAACCTTTGCCGAAATGAAAATATAGAAATTAAATGGGCTTTTACCTTTGTGTTCCAGCAAAAGTAAGCGTACCTGGAAAAAATGGAATCTTTTACAAATTTGTGAATTTTCTTTTTTTTTGAGTGCAATTAGAATCATTAACTTGGCGGGAGAATTGTGGCTTCAACGGGGTAACCGGTTAGATCAAAACACATGTCAATTGATTTATGGCTGCCTATCAAATCTAATCGAAGATTTAGATGCATGGGTTCCATTGTAGGCAGACCCACTCATCTAATTATGGAGTGAAGAGTGAAGACTGGTACTTTTATTGTAGAGAAATGAATGCTTAACTTATTTGTCTACTGTACTTGAACATAAGAATTAGTAAGTGGCACTTTGCCATTAAAGAATTTGTGAGTGTGCGAATATGTACACTACTTTAAGCTGGTGAGTGTTGACTAGTCAATGGTCATGGTTAAATACATTTTTTTTAATGGATCGGAATATTTTAACTTCAATATTTTATTTTAAAATTTTAACATAAATTTTGACTCTTTTAATTCAATCTAATGTTAGATGATCATGGTTAAAACAGTCTAATTATCTTTTTTTTTTTTAGATACTGCAATACAATTAGGGTGCGTTTGACGCATTGTATTGTATTACGTTATATTGCATTATTTTAATGCAAGTGTATTGTATTATGTTGTATTGTATTAACACTATATTATAATAATATTGTACAATATTTGTTGCTATACTATACTGTATTAATTTTTAGTTACACTATGTTTGGTGTTGCATTGTACTGTATTAATTCCTTTGCTGATTAATTTAAATTACATATTTAGAAAATAATATTTATTAATATTTAATACTTAGAAAAATATTGAATATAAAAGTCTTAAATTTTGAAAATTTAACATTATTGTTGTAATATAAATCTTAAAAAATATATCATCATTCTTCATAAAGATTTGAGCTTATGACCTTAAATTTTTAGTAGCATAACATTTATTTTTTCAGTATTTTTTAAATATATAATCTGTAAAATAAAAATTAAATTAAATCAAATCAACTCGACACTCACGCTAGATTCCATTATACGGGTTTTGCCGCATTAATGTTTTTTTTATGCAATACCGCATAGCAGCCAAACATTTTATTGTAATATCTTAATACAATATGGCATTCTAATTCAGTGTTATGCGGGGCGACAAACACACCCTTAGTGTATTGATATTATAAAAATAAGTTTGATGGAAATTAACGGAACCATTTTTAATGTAATCAATTAGAAATTCGATCCATAACTTCTCAACTCTTCTCTAAGGTTAGAGGGGTTTACTAGCTAATTACTGTGAAATTGGGAGAAAAACAAAAAAAATCTACTCCCATATCTATATGAAAAGATTAGGTAACTTCTGACCTTAAAAATAAAGGGTCACCACTAAACCAAGTGTTTGATAATCATGTTTAAATGTTAATGCGAGACTACCGGGGAAATGGGCACTACTATTTATGAAAGGGAAGTTGTAAGTTTTTTTGCGATTAGGGGAGTTGCAAGTTGATTGCACTGAAAAGAACAATTCGCAGTTATTGGAGCATAAATAATTGAAAGCAGTTGAAGAATGTGATGGTGCATAATTGATGCAAAATAAATTATGTAGACCCATTGATGCCAAAAGGAGAATTTCCCTATCTGTATAGATTTTTCAATTTCGATTACTTTTCCATGTTTGATTAACTATTTATGGGTAAAAACTCATTTAATCCCTGTATTTTAAGATTAGTATCCATTTAATCCCTGTATTTTTAAAAATATTTTAAAACATCTCTGTCGTTAAAGTATGATACCCCTATCGTTACTTTTTATTTATTTTGGCTTACTTTTACCATAATAACCATTTATAATAATTGTTTTGGATATTAACAAAAAGAAAATAATTAAATTACCAATTTAACCCTAGAAAATAAAAAAATTATATTAATTTTTTTGCAAGCACCATTTGCACACTTGGTAGTTTGCATACAATTTTTGACAATATAATTTTTGACAATTAAAAATTAATATAATTTTTTTAGAGTTAAATTGGCAATTTAATTATTTTCTTTCTATTAATGTCCAAACAAAAAAATTGTTATAAAAGGGTAATATTGTAAAAGTAAGCCAAAATAAATAAAAAGTAACGGTAGGGGTATCAATTCTTTGACGGCAGGGATGTTTCGAGACATTTTTAAAAATACATGGACTAAATGGACACTAATATTAAAATACAGGGACTAAATGAGCTTTTACCTAGAAAATAAATACTATATCCTAAAAATATTTCAATTCAATATAGTTATTTCATAAACTACGAAACCTAATCCCTTTTACTCGTTTTGACTTATAAGGACATAAATGTTAAATAACTACATTTAATGTGTTTTCTTTATAAAAGCAAACAAGATGCCATTTAATTTTTATATATTAAAAAAATAAACATGTTATTGAAACATTTATATTCAAAACCATTCAAATTTTAATCAAATTCTAACCTATTCATACTTCAAATTAAAAATAAACGCTACCTTAATGTCCTTTCAAGTCTCTTGCGTAGTGATGAAAATTAATTTTATTTAATCTTTCTATGTTGGATTAGGCTTCAATTGTATACCACTGTATCTTATGTTTGAAAATCTTTTAAAGTATTTTAAAATTGAGAGAAAAGTAAAATTGATATTAAAAAATAATTTAATTTCAACTACTTATGAGTTGTTGGACCATAAACTGTATTATATGTCAAAGAACATGTTTAGCTGGATAAAAATGTTGGCTACATCCTTCATTAAAAGAAATGATATAATATATTAAAAATAATACAATCAATTAATGCATGTATTGTGACGCACATGTGGCTAATTAGCAAGCTGTCAGCTTAAAACAAAGCACATGCATGCTTCACCTATGTGCTTGTCATGCATGATTGGAGGCAATGTAAATATATAAAGAATTGAAGAAGCTGTCACCATTTTCATGAATCAAACTAAAACAAAGCAATTCAAAGAGAAAAGAAAAAGAAAGGAAAATGTGAGAAGGGAAGAAAACAAAAGGAAAAGAGAAGAGGAAAAGAACAAAAGAAGAAAAGATGAAGAAAGAAGAGAAAAAGAACATAAAAACAAAAGATGAAGAAAAAATAAAGAAAAGAAAAACCGAGAGTGAGAAATGATTTTGAAAAGAGCAATTGAGAGGAAATATTATAGGAAAGAGAATTGGATAGTTATATCTATATCCAGTAAGTCAGTAGGTAACGTATTTAAGAAATTTGAACAATTATGATTTAGTTTATGTCATATGTATAAGTTTTTATATCAGTTCTAACAATTAATTTTTGAACACTATATTTTAGGAGAAATCCAAGAATTAAGGAATCTATAGGAGCTCCAACGAACCCCGAAGTAAAACATGTTTTGTGAGTGGATTACTATTATTATTTATATGTATTCTGCAAAGTATTTATGTTTGATTGAATGATTTAGTATCATGTTATGATTATATGTATGCATATTATATGATTGATTCAATCATGAGATGTGATTGCCAGATACCATATGTGTACCCTTCCCCACAGGCTCTATGCATGTGTAGTGAGACTTAGATTACTCGACCCTTGTGATGTAGTTAATGCCGCTGAGTATTGAGAGATTTTTCCCCCACTTTACTTGTGCAATGATGATTCCAATAAATATTGAGAGTTATTTCTCCTACATATTATTTGGTGCAGTTTTATCATATATATATATATATATATATAGAGATGTATGTATGTATGTATGATTTCATATTTGCTTGTGTAATGTGTTCAGTGCGAAGTTATGTCATACAATTATGTACAAGCACTAGAGCACTAATCTATTTATAGATATATATATATATACACACACACACACACACAATTATATCCATTCATTTAGCCACAAGTATATTATTTTCCTATTTATCCCATTTCTTTAAGATTTTCATATGATTTCGTGCAATTCAGTTTCTAATCGGTTGAGGTTGGGCCACAACACGCATTATTGCATGACTTATATCTCAAGAACGTTTGTGTTTATATGTGTATATCTAAAGTGTAAGTATGTACAATAAGATGTGAACTGCGCAAGTTTTGAATATATTTTTGAATGAGGTACATATGTTATTACTTGTTTATAACAAAGGCCGAGGCTAGTGTTATGTATTCATGAATTAAATTTATGTCACAAGCTTTAGATATAAGATCACAAGATTCACCTCGAATCTGGCAGAGAGGTTGGGTCGGGTTGAAATACAAGTTATGCAACCCAAGAGGGGGGTGAATTGGATTTTTAAAACTTATCCTAATCAAACCACACAACAATCCAATCTAATGCCTTAATAAATTCGAAAACAATAATTTCAATGAAAGCACAATAATAAAAGAGTAAGGGAAGAGAAAGCAAACTCAATGATTTTTACGTGGTTCGGCAATCACCGCCTACGTCCACGCCTCCAAGCAACCCAAGCTTGAGGATTTCACTATCTAAACCTTCCAAGGCTTCAAAAGCTTACAATTGACTTCGAAGGTGTCAATGAACTTTTACAACAAAGAGATTATCTCTCAATCTCTTCACTCAAGTGTCTCACACACTTAAACACTCACAAATTTGATGAGGAATTGAAAATTACAACAAAAACTCTCTCAAAGAGTAGATATACAAATTGAAGAACAAAGATATTTTAATAAATGATGATTTATGAAATTGAAGCTCAATATATATTGTGTGCACTTGTTTATGCTTGCCAAGATTACCAAAAATGAATTGGATTTGAGTTTATATAGTTTGAACTCAAAAACTAGTCATTCTGCACATTTTGGTGATAACCGACTTATCGTTTATGGAATCCGGTTAGCCGCTTTTATGTTACCGTTACAGAAAAAATTTAAATTTCAGAATATCCGGCATGCCGCTTTTCATATCCGGTTAGCCGCTTTTGAAATCCGTTTAGCTGCTTTTGAAATCCGTTTAGCTGCTTTTGAAATCCGGATAGCAGCTTTCATTCCAGAAGCTTACTGCCCAAAATTCGGCTAGTCGTTTGTCACATCCGGTTAGCCGCTAGCTACAGTAACCGGTACAGTGCACTATTTTCTAAAATTATAATTTGACCCCAAAACTTTATAAAACTGTATTTTGGCCCAAAATGTTATATTATTTTACAAATAGGTCCAATTTCATAATCGCTAAATAATGCTTGCTATTCACAAAAATTTTTGAAATTATGATGTAGCCCAAAATGCTACGAAACTTTTCAAATAAGTCCTTTTCCAAAATTTCAAGCAATACTTGTTGATTTCAAAATTTTCAAAACTCTTTCAATTAAATCATAAACTTGAAAAACAACTAATTTCATAAAATCATTTTTCCATTAAATATAAAACCTTTATAATGGAAAATAATGATTTATTTAAAATGTATAAAAAATAATTTGAGCTTAAAAGATTAATCATTCTTAATTTGATTTGTTATCATCAAAATCAACATTATGGAAACATATATGTTAACACGGGTTGTATCATGTATGGTATGCACTTACTTAGATTCAATATAACCATCATTTACCTGATAGTTTTTCAAAATAAGTGCACATATGTTATAATATGATTTACTTTTTATATGGCTGACATGGTACTGATCATGTATTCTAAAATTTGTCCCTTAGTTAGCGGCATTTGTTTTAAAATTTTATGCTAAAAGAAGGTCATTTTAAATTTCAAAGTGTAAAATGTATTTTTATACATTTACACAATACTAAGGATGAAATGGTCTTCAACATAGATTCCTTAATAAATTTTAAGAGAGCTGACAGAAAGTGGTTATTTAGAGAAATTGAACAATGGATGGTGCCTTTATTTAATTTATTAATAAAATGCATCTAGAAACTGATGTAGTCCAAAAGGCGTCCTTTGTTAGAGTGTAGTAGGAGTAAATATATGAAATAAAATGTTGGAGAAATATCTGTGGGGAATAATAATTGCAGAAAAAGGGAGCAATAATTGATAAAAGTTTATTTTAAAAGTTGGACTATTGGCACCCCTCTAGTCTCCTCATCAAACCTTTTTTTTCAGTTATATGTATTTTATTTCCAAAAATTTCCTTTTATTTTCAAAGACACTCTTTTAGTTTTTCATTTAATCTTCTTTTATTGTTAAAACTCAAAGTAGTATTGTGTTATTTTTCATCTCTTTTGCAATGTTATTGTTATCCTACATACAAATTAAAAAGTTTTTTAGGTGATAAAGTTTGAATGCTAATCATTAGTTTAAATAACACATATTTTAGATTGTAGTTTGAAAGTAATCTTAAGTACAAAAATATTTAATCGATAAGAAATAGGAAAAGAAAAATAGATTATTCTAAATTTGTACAATTTATCTTAGTTAGATAAGAAATAATAGGTAGGAAATTAAAAAAAAAGGATTGATTATTAATGTAAGTAATTTGTTGTGAAAAAAAAAATCCTACAAGTGTTTATTTCTTCTTTGCCCTTAACTGTAATTTTATTTGAAAGAGGGTTTTATAAGAATAATGAAGGGGTGCCAATAGTTTTACTCTTATTTTAATTGAAATATAGGTAAGAATTGATGGTGCTTCGAGACACATTACAAATGTAGTTTGTCTAGTGAAAAAAAGAGTACGATAGGAAGATTAGATGGATCACAGAAAGGTCCTGACTTCTATTTATAGATAATTATGTACTCTTTTATTTGGATTGTCACTTTTCATGATACTCTTCGAATGGCCGTCAATGAGTTCAGGACTTCTAAGGTATGCTAATTCATAGCTGATAGTGTGTATTACGATAAGATTCAACCTGTTGGTTAATTTAAAATTGTTATCTTCTTTCTTATTTGTGCAACAAATATAATACTTGAGTAAGGCCCCGTTTGGGATTGCTTTTGGGAGGGTTAAAAGTGATTTTAAAAATCTAAAAGCTAATTTTGGTGTTTGGTAAAAAAAAATTAAAATCACTTTTGCCAGAATCAGCTCCTCCTACAGCTAATTTTGAAAAGAAGGGAAGAAGTAACTTTTAGATTCTGATTTTGAGAATCAATTTTATCATTTAATATAATTCCATAAATATCCTTACAATTATTATTTAAACCCGAAATTATCCTTATTTAAATTAAAAACAAAATCAATATTTTAATAATTTTTTATTATAATTAACACACACCTTTCGTTTACCCTATTTCTTCACATTTTGTGTTCTATCAAAACTTCTCTACTACAACAAAGCAACATCCAGCACGTGTTCCATCACCATATTCAATAACAGTAAGTGATTCATCACCCTTTTCATGCCTATTCAATGTTTTTATTATAATATTCATTGTTTGTCTTATTTGAATTTTTTATTATAAATGATTCTATGGCTATGCAATTTTTATTATTATAATCTTTGTTATTTGTCTTACTTGCGTTTATTTACATATAATTTTCGGTGGCTGGTTAGTTTTTAAAGTTTGTTGCATAATGAAAAAGACGAAAATGTTATCTTTCACGTGGTGCAGTTGTTTAATTTGTTTCGAATGCTTCCTCTGTTTTGTTTTTTCATTTAAAATCATTTACAAGCGGATGTTGCTAAAAATATTTTGATGTATTAATATCGCATTATTAGTTTCGTCCTGGAATTGATTCATGGAGGCTTTTTTTGGGTTGAATTTGTTTGAAAATTTTACAGGAACATGTTCACGTGAGCTCCCTTCAGAGTTCGCGTTATTACTTGTTCAGAGAAAGGGAAGGAGAAGGGTCTTCGCTTGATCACATTTCAGGTACCATCAACTTTTGATTATCTTTTTGTATGTGCAATTACTTCAACTTTGCTTCACTTGCAATATATGCCAGTAGTGATGCTATGCTCCGTGAAAGTTCTTTTGCATTCCCTTGCCTTGCTTTTGTAATTTCACTTCTCATAATAAGGAAAAAGAATTTCATGCATATGCAATTGCAATGTTTTTGTTTCTAAAAGATTTAATGCATATGCAAGTAAAAGAGGATTCTAGTTTATTGCCCAACTTTATTATTTGTTTATGCCGCCAGTTGATGTTCTTCAAGCTTTACTGCCAATAGCGTAATATGAAGCCAATAGCATAGTATGAATGTCTGTGATTTTCAATTTTTCTGCCTTTCATTTTCTTTTTGTTCATTATAATTTTTAAAGCAGTGCTTGTAATAAAATATATTTACAATGATGTAGATGGACAGAGATAAGAAAATTGTCAATCAAGTTGAAACTAATAATGTACCATGAGGTAAGGCTATGTGGGACAATGAGACTGTTTCAATCTTTTGTAATTTATGTATCGTAGAGGTAGAGGAAGGACATCGACCTGGGACTCATTTTACTAAAATAGGATGGGAAAATTTGGTCAAAAACTTTTGTAAGGCAACAGGAAGGGAGTATAGTAAATTACAATTAAAAAATAAATGGGATGCACTAAAAAACGACTGGAAATTATGGAAGGATCTTATTGGAAAGGAAACTGGTCTTGGATGGAATATACAAAAGAAAACAATCGATGCATCTCCAGAATGGTGGCAGAGTAAATTGAAGGTATGGTACATTAGTTGATAGCTTTTAATATAATTTGGTTAATGTTAGAGTGCAATTTATGCACTAGTTTTGCATTGTTTACTTCTCTTAATATCGATGTTTTGCACTTAATAATAATGATTTACTTGTGTTTTACTTTTGTAGGTGCAATTCTATTGATTTGTGATAAAATTGAGGTATAAGATGATGTTTAAAGATGATTGTTCTCTTGGAGAAATTTAGAGCGTCAGAAGAACTTTATTGATAAGGCGTGGGCGCGTGCTGTCAACTACGAACCTGTAGTTTTTAGTTTAACGTGTTTTGTATTTTTGGTTATTTTTGTAATTACGAATTTAATATTTCAGATATTAGTATTTTATTTTAAATAGAATTCTAGAGGAGAAGAGAGAGAGAGTATTTAAGGGAGGAATCTATTGTGAAAGAGTGAGATTTTTGGATTGGAGAAAAAGAAACCCTAGATCTAATTTTTCTCTTCTCTCTATGAGGAACTAAACCCATTTTTCTGGTTGAAGGTTAATGAAGCTTTGATTCATCACTACTGTGAGATCTTTCTTGTGCTTTAATTGTTTTATTACTTTTTGGGTATTTGTTTATTCTCTGAATTATTTTCATGATTATGTTTGTTAATTAGGTAATTGGCCACTATTTAATTATCAACTTAATCTATTGTCAATTAAAGGATTCATCGTATGAAGAATTTAATGTTTGTGACAAATAACATAGCAGAGAGTTGTGTTGTGAGAATAAACAATCTAATTTAAATGAATCATCATATGTGTTGATTAGGATTTGGGTCTCTTTGATTTTTCAGGCTGTCAATTGATTAAATTCTATGATCGTATCTAGGGTTGTCTATTGATTAGAGAAATAACCAACGGTCGTACCTTGGTTATCGACTAGTTAAGGAGAGATTGGCTATTAGAGGGTCTCAGTAGCTATAACCGGTCTATTCATGAGTAATAATAATCTATATTTGAATCAATGATCAGTAGTCGAATCAAGCTGAGTTAATTCCTTCAACCAGAGCTTTCTCCAATTTGAATTACAACTTCAATTTGCATTCTTGTTATTTTTAATTTGATTTTTATTATTGTCAACAATTCCCCCATTTTACGTTTTACGTTTCAAAAGGATTTAAATAATTACCGATCTCTGTGGATACGACCCTGCTCAATCACCATACACAATTTATTTAGAGTAGGAATTTATTTTTGTTGGCTTCGACACCCATCAAATTTTGGCGCCGTTGTCGGGGATTGGTGTCATTTATTTAATCCTTTTTACGTTTTACTTGGTGTATGGTTCGTTCTTCTCGTACAGGTACACTTTCGTTTGATCCTGAAATTGAGAAGACAGCTCGCCAGCTGAGACAGCAGACGAAGCGAGCTAAGCAACGATCCTCGTCGCCTTTGCTTTCTGAAATAGATACAGTACCTAATTCAGTTGAATCATCTAGCGATTTAGAAGAACAAGTGATGGATAGACCTGCACCTATAGAAAGAACTCTTAGAGAGTTAGCTGAACCAGACTTGAATCAGCAACCACTCTGCATTCAATATGTAGATTTGGAGGTAAATTTTGAATTAAAGTCTGGTCTTATTCATTTATTACCCAAGTTTCATGGTTTTGCTGGTGAAGATCCTCATAAACATCTTAAGGAGTTTCATGTCGTGTGTTCAAGTATGAGACCACAAGGCGTGACTGAAGAGCAGATTAAGCTGCGTGCTTTTCCGTTCTCTTTAGATGGATTAGCTAAAGATTGGTTGTACTACTTGCCTCCTGGATCGATTACAACGTGGAATGATTTGAAGAAGCAGTTCCTCGAGAAGTACTTTCCTGCTTCAAGAGCTGCCAACATCAGAAAAGACATTTGTGGGATCAGACAACTTCCTGGGGAGACTTTGTATGAGTATTGGGAGCGATTCAAACAATTGTGTGCCAGTTGTCCTCGGCATCAGATTTCTGATCAACTTCTTATTCAATATTTTTACGAAGGATTATCATTGATGGATAGGAGTATGATAGATGCTGCTAGTTGAGGCGTGTTGGTGAACAAGACCCCTACTCAAGCAAGGGAGTTGATCTCAAATATGGCTGCCAATGCACAACAATTTGGCAGCAGACAAGATGCCACTTCAAGAACGGTGAATGAGGTAAATATTTCTTCTGTTGAACAACGTTTAGATAAACTTACTTCTCTTGTGGAAAAGTTTGTTGTAGGTAATGTGCAACAGGTGAAGACTTGTGGCATTTGTTACAATATGGGTCATTCAACTGATATGTGTCCTACACTTCAAGAAGAACCCGTTGAACAAGCCAATGCAGTTGGAGGATTTCCAGGCATGCCTCAGAGGAGGTATGATCCTTATGCACAAACATACAATCCGGGATGGAAGGATCATCCCAACTTCAGCTATGGAGTTAGGTCGTCAGGATTCCCACAACAGTATCCACCAAGACAACCAACACCTCCACAGTCAAACTCCAAGTCAGGTATATCTCTTGAAGAAATTGTTAAATCACTTGCGACTAACACTCAACAATTTCAGCAGGCAACTACAACAAGCATTCAGAACTTGGAGAACCAAATGAGTCAATTGGCGACTACAGTGAGCCGTCTGGAGTCTCAAGTATTAGGGAGATTGCCTTCACAATCTGAGGTGAATCCAAAGCAAAACGTTAGTGCTGTCATCCTTAGAAGTGGGAAGGAGTTGCAAGAGCCTAGTAAGAAAGTGACAGAGCATGTAGAAGATGAGCTTGAGAAGAATGAATTGATGCCTCAATCTCAAGATGCACAACCCATTAGAGCAAAACCCCTACCTATTGTGATACCTCCTCCTTTTCTAAGCCGGTTTGCAAAATCCAAAAAGGAGGAACAAGAGAAAGACATCCTTGAGACATTTCGCAAGGTTGAGGTAAATATCCCTTTATTAGATGCTATAAAAAAATACCTCGATATGCTAAAGTCCTTAAGGAATTGTTCACCTCTAAGAGAAAATTAAGAGGAGATGAAAAAGTTCACATGGGGGAGAATGTTTCAGCAGTTCTCCAAAAGAAACTACCTCCTAAGTGCAAGGATCCAGGTATGTTTACTATACCTTATAAAATTAGTAGTGTTAGAATTGAAAAGGCTTTGTTAGATCTAGGAGCTTCTATTAATGTCATGCCTCGTTCTATTTATTCATCTTTGAATATTGGTCCATTAAAAGAAACTGGCGTGATAATTCAACTAGCCGATAGGTCTAATGCATATCCTGATGGGGTATTAGAAGATGTCTTAGTACAAGTTAATGAGTTGGTTTTTCCTGCTGATTTTTATGTACTTGATATGGAAGATGATAACTCCTCTAATTCTGTCCCAATTTTGCTAGGAAGACCTTTTCTTAAGACTGCTAAGACTAAAATGGATGTACATAAAGGGACTCTCACTATGGAGTTTGATGGAGAGGTTATAGAATTCAATATGAATGATACTATGAAATATCCTAGTAAGGAACATTCGGTATTTTCTATGGATGTTATTAACCCTATAGCGCAGGAAATTTTTTACAAGGAAAAGACGAAGACATTTCATGATAGAATGATTTTGAAAAATGAGTTCTCTGTTGGTCAAAAAGTTCTTCTTTTTCATTCTAAGCTTAAACTTTTTCCGGGTAAATTACGTTCTTGCTGGGTTGGACCTTTTATTGTTACTAATGTTTTTCCTCATGGTGCAGTTGAGATTCGGAGTCCGACCTCTGACAAAGTTTTTAAGGTTAATGGTCATCGCTTAAAACCTTTTTATGAAGGTTTTTCGGTGAATATTGTGGAGGATGTGGCTCTCGAGAGTCCCAATTATGGAGATTGATGCATAAATGTGTCTAGCCAAAGACATAAAACAAAGGCGCTTTTTGGGAGGCAACCCAAATGATTTATTTATTTTGGTTTTTGTTATATCTTTTTTTTAATTTTGATTCAGATTTTTTTTTAAAATAATGTGTTTGCTTATTTTGGCCAGAAGAAAATTTTTGATAAGGCGTGCCCACGTCTTAACTAAAAAGTACTTCTGTAATTTTTAAAGTAAAATAGTTTTAAGGCGTGCCCACGTGCTTATTAAAAAAGTACTTCTGAAATTTTTGGTGTCTCAAAGTGTTTCATCACTAAAAAAAAAATCTTTTTTTTAATTTAATTTAATTTATTTATTTTTATTTAAAAAAAACGAAAAAAAGAGATTTTCTTTTGTTCTTTCTTTTATATATTTATTTATTTATTTATAAAAAAAACCAAAAATCAAAAATCACTGTTCACAAATCCCTAATTCAAATTTCACTGTTGATTATCGTTTTCACCAGTAGCAGCCGCATCAGTCCCACCTGCAAACGCTGCCACGCGCAACGCAGCAAGCCCCAACCATCACCATCACGCAGCGCATTAGCCCCGCGCGCACAACGCAGCTGAGCAGCAGCAGACGAGCACGCCCCGCAACGCAAGCACCAGCCAACGCGAAGCAGCTCTCGCGCGCAACAGATGCGCAACGCAGACCCGCAACGCGAACCGGCTCTCGCGCGCAGCACAGCAGTGCGTAGATCCGGCTCTCGCGCGACAGCACCAACAACCCACGAAGCAGCCGCAGTAACGCGAAGCAGCTCTCGCGCGCAACACAGCCACGCACCAACATCCCGCACGCAACCAGCAGTGCGCAACCAGCAGTGCGCAACCAGCCCCAACCCGCGCAGCAAGCTCCAGCCGAGCAGCAACGTAACGCAACCAGCCTTCGCCCTGTATTCCAGCCGGGTAAATCGAAAACCGTGAGTGCAATTATTGTAACAATGCCGAAGAGGAAAGCATCTACTTCCAAGTCATCGAAAAAGAAACCCGTCGCAAAGAAATCTAAGATTACCGCTCCCACTACGGTTCCATGGAACACAATTTCAGATTCACGCCAAGCCGTGAGACAAAGATCGAAGCATGGAAAAGGCATGAGTATTTTGCCACTTGCGGAATCCAATCTCGGAGGGTGCCTCGCATTCGCGACTCAACAAGAGAAAGAGAGGTACAAAGATATTTCCACGCGCAAAATACTTCCAGCTAAGTATATTCATTACTCGACTCTTGAAAAATTGAATGTTAAGGATAATTTTGATTCTTTGATAAATAAGATTGGGTTGCGTAAATTTGTTGATGTTGATTGTTTGGGTTATGTTGAGTTGATTAGGGAGTTTTATGCTACTTTTCAATTTACTATGCCGAATGATTTTACTTTGCATACCCCGGATGTCATTAAGTTTAGGTTAATGGGACGAAATTTTTCACACTCTATCACGGATTTTAACCTAGCTTTAGGATTCATTGATGATGATTATTCTTCTAGTGATGCATATTTAGGAACAACTTGTGACGTTAGCGGAAATTTTGAGCCTTATGGTCTTTGGCATAATTTATATGTTGATCACAATGCCTATGACCCTAGTAAATCAAAGAGTTCTTTCTTACGTGATCCTGTTTTGAAATGTGTGCATCGATTCTTAGTATATAATTTTTTAGGCAAGAAAGATCACTCAGGAGTTTTCTCTAAAACTGAATTTTATTTTATCTGGTGCATGTTAAATGATGTGAGGCCTAATTTAGGTTTTTGGTTAGCGGATCAATTTCAAAGTGTGCTTAAACGGTATAGGACTTTATTTCTTGGTCCATACATAACTCTGTTAGCTATAAACCTATGTGTGCTTGATCCTGACAATAATGATTTGCATCCTGCTTGCAAAAAGGAATTTTTGGATATGTCTGTGTTTGCAAGAACAGGTGTGGTCGAATTCAAGGAGGGGAGATTTCAGTTTACTGAACCAGGACCCACTCAACCTCCAAAGAAGCTTTATGCTAGGCGTGGTGCTACCTCTGATGACGAGTTTGACGACGACACTACTGCCCCGCCAACTATTCCTTCTACATCCGCACCACCTTTGAGCATTCAGTTAGAGAAAATGGCGCACAAGCTGAACAAAATGGAGTAGAATTTGGCCGCATACTTCGAGAGTGCGGGATTTACCCCACCATTTCCGCCAAGCCCATAGACGTTATGTGGATCAAAGCTCACAATTTAGGGAAGTTTCTTTTTGCCCTTAATCTTTTATCCTTATGCTTTAATTTTTATGTGAGCTTTGATTCTCTTACATTGGGGACAATGTAAGTTCTTGGTGTGGGGGAGGGATTTTTGCATTATTGATGTCTGGAAGTATTATTTTCACTCTACTCATCTATTTTCATTCTACTCATCCTTAAATGATTTTGGAGTTAGTATGCTTCATATATTATTATTTTTCTTTTCTTTTCTTTCTCACTACTTTTTTCCCATCTATCTCAAATTATTTACATCTATTTTTATTCTATCATACTCTTTCATCACTCACATTTTATCTTTCACTTTTCATATTACTACATACATCTTTCTCACTTCTTATCATTTTTACCTTTCCTTCACTCATACCTTCTTCTCATTCTACACCACTATTGATGGTTGATTCATTTGAAGAGTGTACATGATTTGATGGCAAATTTACCAACTTTGTGAGGATTTGAGCCTATGAGCAACCACTTTGCTCTAATTATTTTTTTGTTATGTGAATATCAATCCTAGTTTGTTTATTCTAGAACTTGCTCTGTTATGCATGTTGAAGCCACATTACGGGATTTTATGCATTAAAATGATAAGGGCAAACCATATTCCATTTTTCTATTCTCGCATTTTTTTTTCTCTACCCGAAGACCTTTATTTGCTACCTTTGTTTGAGCCTTAACCATTACCCATCTAATTCTCTCCGTCGACTTAACCATTTTTCTTCTTTTTGAGCCTCAATTTAAGGATATTTTTGGACTCATTGTGTGGATATATTTTGTTACTTTTTCTACCTTGTATTAAAGTTTCTCAATTAGATCAACAAGCATTACGCTTGAATTAAATTGTGCAAAGTTCGTTTCTTTTGTTTGATTCAAAAAAAAAATTCAAAAACAAAAAAAAAAGAAAAAAAAAGAAAGAAAAATCGAAAAAAAAAAGTTTACATTCTTGGTGACTTGAGTAGAAATAAGCATTTTGATATCATAAGTTCATTCAATGAGTTCATTCTTCTCATTTTGATCTCTTTTTCTTTTATAGACCTTTCTTTTTCATTTCACCAATTTAACCCCATTACAACCCTTTTAAGACCCTTAGATTTTTGCATTTTATTCATGTTTTGTGGATTGAGATGTGATATACGAGCAAGCTTATGGTAATAGCATTCTTTGATTTGATTTGAGTGGATAAATGACACCCTAAACACTTTGAGTGCATGGAGTGCAGTTATTGAGAGGGCTATTAAATCTTGTTGCACTTGAATTTTGAATGGATCTTCTTGGTGGTTGAATGTTCTTATTCTATCTTATGAAATTCTATGCTTTAAAATCCTTGTCTCTCGAATGTTGATCGACTTAATTTCTTGAGGTATGCTTGCTTAAAATTGTTTTTGGATGAGTTGAGATGAGAATTGAGTGGAGATTTGGAATTAATCTTGAGTTATATGCTTGAGGACAAGCATCATCTTGGTGTGGGGGAATTTGTTAGAGTGCAATTTATGCACTAGTTTTGCATTGTTTACTTCTCTTAATATCGATGTTTTGCACTTAATAATAATGATTTACTTGTGTTTTACTTTTGTAGGTGCAATTCTATTGATTTGTGATAAAATTGAGGTATAAGATGATGTTTAAAGATGATTGTTCTCTTGGAGAAATTTAGAGCGTCAGAAGAACTTTATTGATAAGGCGTGGGCGCGTGCTGTCAACTACGAACCTGCAGTTTTTAGTTTAACGTGTTTTGTATTTTTGGTTATTTTTGTAATTACGAATTTAATATTTCAGATATTAGTATTTTATTTTAAATAGAATTCTAGAGGAGAAGAGAGAGAGAGTATTTAAGGGAGGAATCTATTGTGAAAGAGTGAGATTTTTGGATTGGAGAAAAAGAAACCTTAGATCTAATTTTTCTCTTCTCTCTATGAGGAACTAAACCCATTTTTCTGGTTGAAGGTTAATGAAGCTTTGATTCATCACTACTGTGAGATCTTTCTTGTGCTTTAATTTTTTTATTACTTTTTGGGTATTTGTTTATTCTCTGAATTATTTTCATGATTATGTTTGTTAATTAGGTAATTGGCCACTATTTAATTATCAACTTAATCTATTGTCAATTAAAGGATTCATCGTATGAAGAATTTAATGTTTGTGACAAATAACATAGCAGAGAGTTGTGTTGTGAGAATAAACAATCTAATTTAAATGAATCATCATATGTGTTGATTAGGATTTGGGTCTCTCTGATTTTTCAGGCTGTCAATTGATTAAATTCTATGATCGTATCTAGGGTTGTCTATTGATTAGGGAAATAACCAACGGTCGTACCTTGGTTATCGACTAGTTAAGGAGAGATTGGCTATTAGAGGGTCTCAGTAGCTATAACCGGTCTATTCATGAGTAATAACAATCTATATTTGAATCAATGATCAGTAGTCGAATCAAGCTGAGTTAATTCCTTCAACCAGAGCTTTCTCCAATTTGAATTACAACTTTAATTTGCATTCTTGTTATTTTTAATTTGATTTTTATTATTGTCAACAATTCCCCCATTTTACGTTTTACGTTTCAAAAGGATTTAAATAATTACCGATCTCTGTGGATACGACCCTGCTCAATCACTATACACAATTTATTTAGAGTAGGAATTTATTTTTGTTGGCTTCGACACCCATCAGTTAATATTTTTGCAATTCATCTAAGTATGATTTATTACATGCAGGCAAATCCTAAAGTAGAAAAATTCCGCAAAGAGGGCATTGATAAAGAATTAGAAGGGAAGTTAGATAGGATGTTCATGAACATCACAGCTACTGGCAATAAAGCTTGGACACCTTCTTCTGGGGTAATTCCACTTGATGATTATGAGGATTCCAATAATGATACAATATTTCTAGTTGAAGAAAATAGTGATTCTGACAAGGATATGCAAGTTCAATATACTTACCAATGTGCTAAAGAGAAAAAAGATGAAAAAGTAGTTGGACTACATAGCACACAGGCCAAAAAAATTAAGAAAGGAAAAAAAGTTGATCACGCAGGGAGGAAGGTTGGAGGTGCTACAAAAATATCACAACAAATTGAACGTCTTGTTGAAGCAGTTGAGAATAGAAGTTCTACATTAATAAACTTACAAAAAGAAATGAATGGCTGCAGTATCGCCGAAGCAATGAAGATAGTTGAATCTATTCCTGGGGTTGAGATTGGAGGCAACATATGGTTGTTTGCTACTCAACTTCTTATTCGTAAAGAGAAAAGGGAGATGCTTGCAACCATGAAAGAACCTCAAATTATGCTTAACTGGCTTTATTATGAGCAATCACAATATTTGCAATCTTAAGTTTTTCGTTGTTATTACTCTTCTATTCTAGTATTAATAAGGGATTATCCTTTTTTTTTGTTTTTTTATATAATATTTTAAGGTACAATTGGCTATTTGAATATATGACAATTAGTTGTTATTTTGAATGTTTGTCAGATATTTTTTATTTTTTATTATTACTTTTTTTGTTCATGCTAGATAATATGGGTTTAAATTATTGATTACAGGTTTTGTTTATAATATGGACATGCTAGATGACGAGCAGGAGTTTGATAGCATCATATCCACTTTTACGATTGCCGTTGATTATTATTATAGGACGTATATTCATAAACAACCTTGCATGAATTCTTCAGAAACAGGTAATGTCTGGTTGATGCGAGTATTAAAAGGGAATGAAACTCGGTGTCAGAGGATGTTTAGAATGGAGAAAGATGTATTTTTTAGATTGTGTAATGAATTGGAAATAAATTACGGGCTAAAAGGCTCAAGAAGAGTGAGCACTACTGAGGTATTAGGAATGTTCTTGCATACTATAGGACATGGTGTGGGTAATAGATTGGCACAAGAACGATTCCAACACTGGATGCTATCTGTCGCTTATCTATAGATTTAATAAAGCCATTTGATCCTGAGTTTAAAGATATTCCTGAAGAAATCTTGAGAGATTCTAGATATATGCCACACTTTAAGGTAAATGATTATCAATTAAACTTTTACACTTTATAAAGTTGTAATTATTTTTTACATATATAATTTTATATTGTTGTTTTAGGATTGTATCGGTGCTATGGATGGCACACATGTTCATGTCTCCATACCTCCCGAGGATCAAATACCATACATTGGTCGGAAAGGCATACCAACTCAGAACATAATGGCTGCATGCAACTTTGATATGCAGTTTATATTTGCAATTGCAGGTTGGGAAGGAAGCGCTCATGATACAAGGATATTTTTATCAACTCTACGTAATCCTACTTTAAATTTTCCTAAACCACCTAGAGGTTTGTCATTTTTACATAATTTTCTTTTTCTTTTTTATCAATTTTTTTTCCAATAACTTTCTAAAGTTTAATTTTATATAATATTATTAAAATTATATTTTAAATGTTTAGGAAAATATTATTTAGTAGATGCGGGATACCCACAAATAAAGGGTTTTTTGGGGCCATATAAAGGTGAAAGATATCACCTTCCAGATTTTTGTAGAGGCAGCCAACCAACAGGTTATCAAGAGGTATTCAATCATTCACACTCTTCACTTAGAAGTGTAATAGAACGCACTTTTGGTGTATGGAAAAAACGATGGAAGATTTTGAGGGACATGCCTAGCTATCCATTCAATAAACAAGTAAAGATAATTATTGCAACCATGGCATTACATAACTATATAAGAAGACATGCACGACATGACAAACATTTTGAGAATGAAGAAAATGAACACAATGATTACACCGATGAAGAGACAAGGAGAGAGGTCAATGATGGACAAGAAGGACAAGAAGAAGAATATATCAACAATGGACCTGAAGCACGGGAAATGGAAGTTCTAAGAAATAATATTGCTGCAAGTTTAATGCGAATATGATATTGCATGACAATCTATTATTTGTTTTCGTTTTGAGTGTTTGTAGCTCATTACATTTTTTTATGTTTATTCTTGGAATATCTAGTTATACTTTGCTTGATGTTATTTAATGAAAATTGTAGTTGATTTTTTAAATATCAATTGTTTTAAGATTTAAAAAAATCACTATAGCATAAATTTTATTTTTAGTTAAAATTATTATAATACACAATTATTTAAAAAAATTGTTTGATTCAACGAGATATTGTACGTGTACATTTTTATATGTATAAGTAAATTTCATATTACATTATATACATTTTAGTCATTTATTTTTTTACAGCAGTTTAACAATAAGATTTACCAAACACCCATAACTGCTTTCTAAATTCACAGTACTTTTGAAAATAAAATTTACCAAACACTAAACTGATTCTCTTCACAGCTGATTATTTCTACAGCACAGCTAACAGCAATTATTTTAAAAGCTACAGCATTACCAAACTGGCCCTAAGAGTATTTGCTTTTTGACTTTTGTGTTGTTAGTATTTGCTTTTTGACTTTTGTGTTGTTAAGTGCTGATAAGTCTGTTTTTTGTTGTTGAGTGTCTGCGTCAATACCCGATGGCATATTTGCAAGTAGCTTTAGAGCATATTTGGCTCTTTGTTTATGAATAATGTTCAATAGCAACCCGCCCCATTGATAAGAGAAATGTATGATATAATTTTCAAGATACCTCCCTGCATTATGAATTGTTATTGGAAGGAAGTACGAGAATAAAGTAAGAGAAAAAACTGATTAAAAGATGTATCTTCATTATTACGTGAAATGTATGTTCTGCTTCTCATTCACTTTACCAGAATTACAAAAGTTTTATGTTATTGATGGTTGGATTGTTTCTGGGTTATCCTTGTTTTTCTGTTTTAATTGCTTTACATACATTATGTGTGTAATTTTTTAATGAAAATTTTAAAAAACTTTCCAATTTGTGCAGGGTATGAAGCCTCTTAAGTAGGACTTTTTGGGTGCTACTTCTGTGTTCGGCAAATATTTTTTTTTTTCTTTTTCCAGTCACCATAATGGGGGTCATGGTGAAACAACTTACTAATCACTCTGGACAGGAACGGGCTTCTATAAGTAAAGCACACCTATTTCACTCTTTCCTTAGTATGGAGCTGCTTACCATTGGGATGAAGATGGTAATAGCTGCTATAGAAATTACTTTTCTTCAGAAGGAAAATTCTCAATCTTGGTAAATTTAAAGTTGTACTAGAAGACAAGCTGCCTATTCAACCAATGGCTAAATGTAGCATAGTAGCCTCCTTAGACGATTAATTAGATTGCATTCCTTTTCATCTCTCTGTTTTCATTTTTTTCTCCTTTTTGACTTGCACTTCTCTGGTCCTTTCCCCAAAAAAAAAAAAAAATAATTGTACTTTTCTGCCGATGTCTTCCCAATATCCTATGATCTCCAAATGCACAAATATTCTTGTTGTGACGTTCCATATATGGTTTCTTTTTTATTTTGGTCCATTTTCCAACAATATAGAATAGTGAGAAGCACGCTTTATTTTAATGATGCTTCTCTGCTTTCTTGAATGTATGCTTGTTCTTGTTCACATTTTACTGTTCGTCATAATTGGTATGGTCTTTCTTTGGCATCATCAAGGCCCAAATGTGATGAAACATTTTGAATTTCTTATTGATCCAGCCTTTACTTTAGTATAATTTATACACCATACCTGCAGTAAGTATCAATTATAGTTCCGAATGAGTGCAAAAGCAGACTAGTGTGTAACTTCATGATTTATTTACTGGTTTGCACATCCATATTTCAAATGGTTTACTGGTCTCTGGCCAAAAGAGAGGGAAAATGAAAGACTTGTGAGAGAATCCTCATGGCTTTGTTGACATCAGTTTGGTGGTTGATTGAGAAAGAATGATCATACATACATACAAATACTTGTTAGAGGGCTTGTTCTGTTGAATTATGCTGGCGGCATAAACTACAAGGCTTTGTTGATGATTGGAGAGTCAAGCTATTGTTTCCATTGCTTTGGTTGATTGATCCTTTGTTGAAGCAAAGGCCAATTGCAGATGCAATCTTTGAGGATGTGAAACAAAGGTATTTTCTCTTCTCTCTATTCAGTCCTTCGTTCATTATCCTAAAACACTAGAGTCAAAAATTAAAAAACTCTATGATGTGTATATATTGGTGCTGCAGGGGAACACTGAGGAACATTTTATTGTCCATCTATGCAAATAAGAAATCTGTGGATGAATCACTGGTAGAGGTATTAACATTCTCCACTTATGTTAATGATATGAGAATGATAAGATCCAATTTTATACATGAAAAAGATACAGTAATCTAAATAGAAACGTAAGTTCACAGGCATCTTCAATCCTTTCCTTACAAGTCAGTTTTGTAAATATAAATTACTGCTAATACGATTGTGTTCAATTAAATGTACACTTGAAGGAAGCAAGAAAGGTAGCATAGAGTACTACGTACGTAGTGAGAAGTAAAATAATGGGGAATGATGAAGAAGCGTCATCATCAAATCGGCCATCCATAGGTTTCCCTCTTGGTTTAGCTCTGCTTTTGATGATGTTGTTTTGCATGAGTGGCGTCCTCACTTGTTGCCTCAATTGGCATAAAGTTCGATCCCTCCTCATTCACGCTGATAATGATAATATTCAAACCAATATCCACCATTTGCACACGGTAATTAACTATCTGCCTCTCTCGCGCAAAATTAATTGATTACTATCTGTTTGTATTTTCCATATATTTCGGCGCAATATTCACTTCATAAACTAATATTAGTTTCCTTACAAGTCAGTTTTCCTTACAAGTGCATACATGTTTAAGCGAATGGATTCACAACACAAATGAGTTGAGTAAAAATGACAAATCAATATACAAATATATTTTTTAAAATATATCATGAATCAATAAAAATAAGGTTAAAAAATCATGGATAAAAATTCAGAAATATCATGAATGAAACACTAGCATTCAAAAAAAAAAAAAAAAAGGAAAAAAAATAACACGCCAAGTAGATTAAATCTGCAGGAAAAGAAGGCCAGTAATTTTACAATGCTAAATACGTGCTTTCGGTACATTATACCCTTCATCTAATAAGGTATGGTTCATCTAAACTCACTCTAGTGTGAATTTGTGTTACATGCACCACGTCCCTCGAAAATTATTGCATGCATGTTTTGTTCCAAGACTGATCTTGGCTTTTTCTCTTATTATTAATAGTGATTAGCAAAAGAGAAAAAAATAAAATTACATTCTTGAAAATCTTAGTCTTCTTAGTAACAGTTGAAACATCTGCTTGGAACTTCCATTGAATCCGTAGAATCTGGGATGTAAAGTAAATGGACTCCACATTTTTTCACCCGCAGCACTCGCACTCCAAAGGTGGAAAACGATCAAAATCATCAAAAAAGAAGCGGACTGCCTCAGTGAAAAAATAGCACCCCAAAAGTAAGTGATCTGATTCTGCACGATAATTTCACTGCTTTTTAGACTTTTAACTGAAATTTCCCCATGAACACCATAGTTTTCAACACATGGCTTTTGTCCTTTTAATTCTCAAATTGAGTGGGTCATGACTATCAACCATTAGTAGTAGGTTGATATTTTAATTTTTGCCCCCAATTTTTCTTATCAGTCATCATCTCTCCATTAATTGCATTTAATTTTAAAATTATCCTTATTTATCATTTTTGTTTTAATAATTCTTATTCATATTCCTTCGGGTTATTTGTTAAACGTGTGAAGTCTAATTTTCTTTTTTTTTTTAAGTAAACTTTTGTAACTTTTGTCTAATATATGAAAATTTCTCAATAGAAAGTAAATACTATGTCCCAAAATTATCTCTATTAAATATAGTTATTTCCTAAATTGTAAAATATAATCTCTTTGTTCGTTTTGAATAAAAAATCTGATTTAATTCAAAAAGCGTCTTTTGAATTATAGTGTCATTACTCAAAGGAAAATAATTCCAAAATTCTTAACAAATATGTATTTTTTTAGTTATTATTTTTTATAATTTAAATTTTTTTATATGTTAATAATTTTATTTGGCCCATGTTTTTCACCTCATTCTTTGATAAATTTTAGTGGAGTGAAGAACTGAAGATCAAGAATCCCCAAATGAAGATCAATTTTTCTATCCACATCCTGTTACACATTTATCTTTTTTATAATATATTCTTACATGTAATTTTAGAATGGAAAAAGGCTTCCCTACCACCACCTGCACATATGCCTTCTTTTTATGGGCAATTATCAAATTAATCCTTACTAAATTTTTTGTTGGCTAATGATATCTCCAAATCCACCCATTTAAAAAAAAAATTACAAAAAGTACACATTATTTTTTAAAAAATTAAATAAAAAAGAACTTTGGAGAACAAATTAACAAATCTATCTTAATTTACTTTTTGTGACTTAAATTTTTTTTATTATGTTTGATCATAAAGATTGCTTTGACATAAGTCTAAATTGATTATTTTATCCTTATAAGGTAAAACTAATTCTTTAACTTCAATATTTTCTAATTTTATACCAAATTCATTATTTTTAATACTACTTTATTAGTATGATTATAAAACATTAATTAAACAAACATAATGTCTCTATGGCACAATACTCATGTAAATTATTAGCTTGTCAAATTTATATCATTTATTTGTAAGGTAGTGAAAATAATAATTAGATTTCATTTAAAAATATTAGTTCACATAATTAAATACATAAATTTTTAGATACAATAACTCATGTTTGTTAGGCAATTTGTTCGTTTTATATCATAATAATAAAATAGAAAAATAAAATTTATATAAGAGTTTATGATCAAATAGAGTCAAAGAAATCTAAGAAGAAAGGTAATAGAAGGATTTAATTGA